>NW_009270000.1:2717096-2740510 GCF_000687185.1 Egretta garzetta | reverse complement strand
CTTTCCCTAGAAAGGAGAATTATTTTCTTTGCAAATTTTCTCAAAAAGGCAATCAGGAGAAGGATGGTGGAGGCACTCACGCATTAGCTCTTTAAGGACATACCTTCAAAGCGTTTCCCCTACAAGTCTTTTGCTTCAATGTCAAACAAAGTTTAAATACCAAAAAAAAATACTTTGAATTCCCTTCCAGTGCCCCTTCCCTCCTGGGGATTGAGGGGTGTTACGGCCATATTAGGTTTTCAGGCGGTAATTCTTTTCTAAATAAGAAATTTCCAGGTTTGGAGCTTGTGAGTTCACCCGCGTTTGATTGGCCTATTCAAATGTAAACACTCCCTGTGGGTTCTTCCTTCGTTCATGAATATTTATAGCACATCGCAAAGCCCACCAAGGCCAAAGTGCCAGTGTTTTTTAGGGACCATTTTTTATTTCACTATATAGTGCATGACAAAGATGGGCTGAGTATTAACCTGTTCTTACGAGTTCTTACTTGTCTCCACATACTCTGTGTACTTGCAACTCTACATGCAACTATTGGCCCGTGAAACTATCTGCACTTTTTCCTGTAAATAAGCAGGAAACAATGTGTTCACAACATCTCTTACACATTCCCTGAGAGAACGTTCCTTAAATTTCTGGAGCAATTGAGCCACAACTATGAGTTCGTTTTTTCAGATGCTTCAGTGATATTATTGGTGGAATTACAGAATTAGTTGACAAAGGCAGTGTAGCAGTGAAGTGATGAATATTGCCTTTAAGTAAACCATTCTAATCTTGAAAAGAAATTCAGACTTAAGGAACAGTAAAATGGCAGAGGATTGGAAGCTAAATATACTGTCCAAAATAAGTACTGAGCTACACCCACAAAGTACCCATACAAAAATAAGCAAAAATGTATATTTCTTCTCTTTCAAGGGGGATAGAGTCATACCCAAATGTGTATATGGTTGAATCTATGTCCCTGTTTTGCCTACTCCTTCCTGTTTATGCTCTTGTATGCCTGGATTCTTTTTGTAAAATATAGGTATCTATTTTCAAATAACTCAGTAGTGGCAAAAAAGGTTAAGCCATACTTTGGATCTGTTCTCCTTGTTACCTTGCATGGTGAACATTAAATAGATTCTGCAGAATCAAGTAAGATAGTGCAGTTTGTATTTCTTGTGACTGCAAAGACTGTGTCATGCGAATATGTTAAGTTTGTTGTCTGCAGTCTGAAAGCAGCATGAGACCATGGCAATAAGCTCCACTATTTCTTTGTCTTTTTAAGTGTGGGCTCTGAAACATATCAGTGACAATACATGTCAGCATTAACATCAGGATTTCTGATCGTTGTAACGAATGGAACAGCGAGGTGTGCGAGATTTCAGCCTAAAGAAGCAAATCTGATATTGCTGCAGAAAGGAAAACACACAGAAAGGCAGAAAGAGGAAACAAAAGGCAAAGGAGTAGAAGAGAAGTAGAAAGGAGATTATGGGGCAAAGAAAGAAACAAGATGGAAATAATAGTGCTTGGGAAGGCAAACATTTTTCTGCTGAGTGATGCTGATAATAATGATAAGGCACTTGTAAAAACAAATCATGGTAATAATAAGGGGAAGTTCAGTTATTACATAAAGGCCAATTCCTAACCTCAGTCTTTGTAGAAACCTGTGTGAATATCAGGGAGTCTTGTTGTAGACTGAGGGCAGGGAAAGCAGTAAATGTATTCCCTGACCCACAAATAATCATTAGAAATGGAATTCTGCCCTTTGCAGAAAATGAGGTTTTATCATCTGTGCCCTGAACATTTCAGCCTACACCTTGCCATTAGTCAGATCAGTTGGCTCATACACCTGGAGTAAACAGAAGAAATAAGCACTCTGTTTGCATTTGAATAATTTCCCTGGTAGATCAGTTCAGTTCTCTTAATTGTCCACCCATTAATTTCTTGCTAATGTAGTTGATATCGATGACTGATTTTCTGTGCTAAACAGGAAGCACCGCTTCTTCATTCTAGGGCGCATTCCTTCCTACAACTGCCCTGCTGTTAGCTACCAGTAGCTGCCATTATATTATCTTTCATCTGGCCCAGAGCTGACAACAGATGGCCATCTCCGGGACTGCCATCAGTGTGACTTTATGAAGCATCCAGCTATGGTGTATGGAGGAGCTTCATGGCCAGTTCTGCAAATCTGCCTCCCTTCCCCCCACCCTGCTGCTGGCCCCCCTCACTCCATCCCCATGAATAAGCTCTTCGTTCCTGGCTCCACTCTTCACTGGTCCTGCGGTTTCCCAACGAGTGGTGGCACAACACTACCACTGAAAGTTTGCCACTCAAGATGTGCCCTCTCTTTCCTCCACAACACTGCCAGAAGGTTGCTGTGGCCCCCGTATGCCCCAGCATCCTCACCCTTCCATCATTTTGGTGTACCAAAGCATAGGTGGAGGGGCTCGGTTGCAGCAAACCTGCCACCTCTTTAAGATGTGTAGTCTGAACCCTACCTTCTTCCACTACAGAGCTTAGCTCGGTAGCCCTGCATCTCCTCAAGCTCCGGGAATTTTGGGAGATGGGGGTGTTTGTTCTTTGGTTTTTTAATGTTCCACAAGACATGCTGCCAAACCAAGACTGAGTATATTAAGTGTGAAGGAAGCTGAATTATCAATTAGAGACCCAAAGTGGAGAAAAGTATAAAATTCACAAGCATCCTGATTCCATTGACACATTAGATCATTTGGAAAAGCTGTTTCGACTGGGTGGCTGCTGTGCATTTTGGAGACAGATATATTGTTTGCTCTTGACAGAGTTTTCCAAAGCAAGGTACCTCCAGAGCTGAACCCGTATTTTAAGAGAAATTCACATTTGTATACTTTATTGTGATATTTGCAGCAAGTCTACAGTTAGTAACAGTCTCTGCCCTCAAGCTATGAAGGAGTAAGGCTCCATTGTTGGAGAGAGAGCAGCCTTCTGTGCGGAAGGCTGAGATGTGGTAGGCAAGATGAATAGTGCTTGAAAGCAGTGCTTGCGGTGCTGTCATTTGGAACAGGAACACTGAGGATTTAAACGAAAGTGAAAGGCATGGTAAATGAATCTTTTAAAATTGGTCAAATTTTCAGCTGCCTAAAAGAACAAGTTTTCTCCATTGATAGATTCATTGAGTAGGAGGAAAGTTGGGAGGGGATGAATTCCCCTAGGGAGGAGGTGCAGATAGTTTATGAAAACAAGGTGTGGTCAGTGATTCATAAAGAGACACATCCAGGAAACTCCAACAAGCAGCAATCTTGGCTCGAAAGAGGTGACTTTCCTTTTTTTTTTTTTTCTTTTTTTCTTTCTCTCTTTTTTTTTTAAAAAAAAAAATCCCCGGAGCTTGAGGAGATGCAGGGCTACTGAGCTAAGCTCTGTGGTGGAAGAAAGTAGGGTTCAGACTACACACATCTTAAAGAGGTGGCAGGGTTGGAAAAAAAAAAAAAGGGGGGGGGGGGACGGACAGCATTAGATTGCTCCATTCCAAACATTAGTCAAAAAGACTCAGATGCAGATGGCTACACAACTGGAGGTGCTCATTACAAAACCCCAACCAGGAGGAACAGCTTCTAGGTTTAGCTTTTCTACCTGTTATTGGGGTCAGGTTCACCATGCTTTGATCAAACTGAGGCAGAAATACGATTTTTGAGTGGGAAGAGAGTGGGGGTTTGCAGGCTCCCATGATTATTTTTTCAGTTGAGCTTCCTTTGTGTTCAAAGCTGAAATTGAGTGTCCTCCACCCTGTTAACAAGGGAAGAGAGAAAGAGATGATTCAGTTCCCACGAACCAATACTGCTGAGTTACACACATTTCTACATGCAGCATTAGTTGTTTATCTGTATTGTTATAGTCTCATTTTGCAGCAGAATCAGTAGACGCAGGCACTGGTCGTGGGTGTGTAAATCTGCTCGGGGGTACTCTGTGTCAGGGAATACTCTGCTCCCCCCCCCCCATACTTTGCGTTTATAGATGTGTGCTACATAATATAAAGAACCTGTGATATTGTTAAATATTAGTGGTGCATTTTGCTTTGCTTTGCGTTTGTAAAGGTGAAAGGTGATTGTGCAGGAAAATGGAACAGTATATTTGCTGTGAGACAGGCACTAAGAACTCACTCCCATGCTCAGTTATAATTCATGACTGTACTGGTGGGGAGCCCTTATCCCTCTGTGGAATTAATGCATCTCTACTGTAGCCTGCTGAGAGCACCCTGTGTCCCCTCCCACCATCTGTGCATTCACTTGCCTGCTTTCTCTCTCTCTTCACTGTGAGATCTCGTGGTGTTAAAACTGTCAGACTACTACTGCCTGGTAAAGGTGGCTTTATGATGTGTATTAGTGTTGAATTGTCATTTAAAGGGTGAGGAGGTAGGAAAGGGATATGCTACCATTTGTTTTAAGCTCTCCTTAGAAAATGCTGAACAGCAAATCGACAGAAAGGTAGATTTGTTACTTCAAACAGCAGACAGCTTTGAACAGTGCGCAGAAATTGCCACAACGTAGGGTAAGAGCTATTCGTGGCAATTGCATCTTTGTTCCCAATCTGGGCGTATTTTGCTGTTTCTCGGTACAGGGGATCTCTGTTTCTCCATGTCAAAATCTAAACCAACGGCATTGTAAATGGAATAATATTTATTTACCCATCAGCTGGCTTAGCTGACAACTGTTTTATTCTCTACAAGTTGATCTCCTCTTTTAGCTGAAAAGCTCTCTTGCAGGCTGCAAGTTAATTGCTTCTATGCTACCTGAGACTGGAAATTCATGTGACCAAGTGCTATAAGCTAGCACAATCTTACTTAAATAGGTAGTGTTCGAAGATTTTTTATTATTATTATTGCTGTAAGGCACTGTCAGAAGACCGGTGAGACCATCTAGCTTCGAAAGAACTGAACTCAGTTCACAGAGGTTTGAGATGATGCTTTATCAACTTGGCACCTTACCACAATATTAGACTCAGAGTATGGTTAAAAGACCATGTACTTGACTGTCACAGCAATATTAATTTGCAGTGTTTCACTGAATGTAATCTTATGTAGTCTGTTGTTTGTATTCCTTTAAAACTTATAAATCACATCCAGACCTGGAATAGCAGTGTATGAACTTAACAGATGTGCTGCCATAAGGGACCTGCTAGGTTATAAACTGCAGAAATGATCTTTTTCTATTTCAGATTCCCAGCTTATTCCAGGGAGATTTAGGAACCACAGAAGTAAGGTGGAAGGTCACGCGTTAGGACGGTAGCACCCACCCAGCGCTTGACGTTGGGTGTAATTGTCAGGAAATCCACCTCTAATCGTTTTGTTATTCAGTCATAGCATCCTGCCGAAGCTCCCGAGCAAAAGTAGGGCAGGAATGACTTCAGTAGCTCTGTGTCCAGGTTTTCTTAGGTGAAAGATCACTTTGAGATGACACAGCTGAGCAGTCAGGATGAAATCCTAGTTGGTATTTTATTAATTTTGCACCAAGATAAATCCTGAAATTCTGACAAACTCCATGACAGGTGAAATTCCTTCTTGCAGAATCTGCTCAGCAAGAGGCTGCTCATTTCGTTCTGTTCGGAGGCAGGCAACAGGAGGGCAGCTTTATAATCAGCCCTCAAAGGAGCCCCGGCCGCCCCAGAGCCTTGGACTGATTGAATAACTCCTGGGCCTCTTCCCCTAGGCCTCCATCAGCAGGGGTCCTGTGGAAAGCAATCTCCCGCAGACTGGCACTGAAGTGAGCTTTAAACTACTATTTTCTGCTCTCCAGAGGAGCCTGGAGTACTAAAAGATAGATGGACTGCAGATATTTTATGAGAAACTGTCAGAAGAAGAGCAGAGTAAATGTTTTTTTTCCTCCTTCTTTGAGTCACACGCTGCATCGCTGTAGAATTTTTCCCAGAATCTTTTACAGCGGAAGTTTGAAATTAATTGGTTGCTAACCTTAATTTTCCCCCCTCCCTCTTCTTTCTCTTCCTTTCCCCCCCCTTCCCTCTTCTTTTCCTTTTTTTTTTCCTTAAATATTCACTTGGAGGCCCTTTGCTTAACCACAGTTGCAGAAAATCAGTACCATTTGCACTGAAATATTTATAATGACAGAATGAAAAATTGGATTCATTTTCTGGCCTGTAGCCGAACAGTCTGCAACTTTGCGCAGCATTGTTTAGCATCTCTCATTCCTTCCTTTCATTGGGGTCGTTTTCAGACACACATGCACGCGCTGCCCATGCTTCAGAGGAATGCTTAGCAAAGGGGCAAAGGGGGGGGTCCCCAGGAAGCATGTAGAATCCCTCTTACAGGAGAGATTATAGAGGATGACATGCAGTAATCTGTCCTCTACAGCAAAGCAGCGTATGGCTGGAATTCAGCAAGTTGCTTCAGTGTGTTGCAAGGGAGGCAGGGTGGACTTAGCACCGGGCTGGATAGCAGGATCTCTCCAGTAATCTCTGTTCTGCCACCAGTTCCCTCAGTGGCCTTGGGAAACTCATTTGCCCACAAAGGAAGAGGTTGTCAAAAGCTCCCTTTTGTGTGTGAACACAGACTGTGCCTGTAAAAATGCCCTGCGCTTCTTTGCACCTCCAGAAAACAGGGGATGCTGGAACTGTACATATTTACTTCCCTCGCAGCGATGGTGTGAAGGTGAAGTGGTTGATGTTTGCAAAGTGCTTTGAAAATGAAAGTGCAGATCCTCGGGCTCCAATTTGCATCCCCTGCCAGAATAAAAGGTACCTTAGTCAGACAGCCAAGGATTCCCTCAGTACGCAGCAATTCCTGTTTATTTTGCTAGCTGGTTCTGTATCACTGCCTTTTGGTCCTCACAGGCATGTCTCAGACTCCGATGAATTCCAGGGGTTTTTAATTGATGCAACAATCCCAAGGGAGCTATTACGAGCTGTTATAAGTTTGGGCAGCCTCATGAATGCTCTAACATGCACTGAGGACTATGGTGGCCCAAGATTTGAATGTTTAGGCCGCATGGATTTACAAAAATATACCCTAGTTGTATAGGAATTAGTCTGAAAATGTACACAATCTAGCAGAGAATGGTAAATCTCTGCAGATGTTGGACTGTTGGGTAGAAAATTAGTTAGAGAAATATATCTATGAAAAGTGAGGATTTCAAAACCCCTTAGAAATGATTCTCTGGTGAGTTCTGTAGACTGTCTTGACAACTGTGTTAGTTTCTGGAAAAGCCCTGTGGCCAAAATGTTAATCCCTGATGCCTAAGAAGAGGCACCTTGAGACCATACTGGGTCCCCTAAGGAAGTGGGTTCGGTGCGGGGGTTGGATTCTGCAAGGTGACGAGAATCTCCTGAAAACATAGGTGCCAGAAGTTGCCTACCAAGGCTCAAAAATGTCATCTTGCTGACTTCACCCCTATCGAATTTACAACATAGCTCCATTGCCGGTAGCAGGTACCTGTGTGCAGCACTAAATTCTGATCTCTGTTCCACATCGCTCGTCTGAGCACAAATTTTTTTATTTGGTTTCTTCTGTTAGAGCTTCAAAATGTTGGTTCCTGCTCAGTGGTCTTGGGAGCACAGCCCGCGCAGGTGTGCCTGTAAGCGGCGGGAAGGGACGGACATCTGCTCGAAGTGTCAGTACAGCTCGGTTAACACCGCACAGCGTTCTGTGGTTTGTGAGCAACGCATACTTTTTAGCATTCAGAAGTTCCTTACCAACTTGCAGATTTGCCTTTTTACCATGTTCCCCAAGATAGTTTGACAGGTCAGCCTGAAGTGATGAGCGTTCTGACACAAACTGCATTGTGTCTTAGAAATTTTGCCTGCAGTTGTTTTACTGTAGTATTGCTTTGATTTGAAAAGAAACTTTCTACAAAGTGGTGTGGTTTAGGATATCACAAAAAAAAAATTCCATTATTGTGCCGCACGTATTACAGAGATTTTCTGCTTAGCTCTTACTGCTGTCTGGTTTTCTCTTTTTTCTTTGTGTGTATAAATGGAGAACAGTATAATTTTTGTAATTTTTAACAGTTACTGAGAAGTAAAACCAATAGAGATGAGAAAGAATGTGAGCTTTAATTGCAGATATTAAATATGTTTTTAAACTGACATTTTGAAAGCAGATTGCCCTGACAATTTAATGATGTTTTAAGGGAAAGCCGTATCCCCAGAGCAGGCTCTTTCAAATCCAGAAGTATTTCTTTGCTTGGCTGACCAGAACACAAATATACAGGTGTGTAAAATGCCTTAAGATGCTGAAAAGATTTGCAGGGACAATAGACCATAGGCCACGTCGAAGTGATAGTACAGATCTTGGTGGTGCTAATGGTACGGTACAAAACTGTTACTGAACATCAGGGATGGTAGGAGTAGCCCCCGAACAAATGTTTTATCTCGTTGTTGAAGACAGTACCTTTCGGGGAAAGCTGCTTTCTCTGCGGGCTTGAACCGCTGCGCTGGTTTTGTTTTTCTGTTTGGAGTGCCAGTCTGTTTACTAAAGTTAATAGTTTATAAATTTTGCCAAGGTAAAGTAACTGTGAGAGCTTTAAATTAGAATAAGTGCCACTTCTGTGTGGTAGGTTCCTTTGAGGACTGATTAGAAAGCAGGCCTCCTGTTGCCTGCCCCTTTATGCATGGCACTATGGCTGTGGGTACTTGTTTATAGCTTACCTTTCAATTTATATGTGTGCACTGTGGTATGATGAATCACCCTCCGATAGTGAAGATTCTGCTTTTTTTTTTTCCTGGGATCAAGCTAATACTTCACTTTAAAGAGTTATTTTAATTAGGTGGGGTTTATAGTAATAAATTAAAATTAACTTGGAGTAGCAAATTATATAAGACTGCGAGGGTTATAGATTAGCCTCACCATAGTTACAGCACATCTTTTTGTAAAGGAATTAAACTTCTGTATTTCAGACACCTTGGCACTAAACATAGACAGCAAGTGAGCGTAAGTGTTGTCTCCAGTTACTTTCCTCCTAAATGTGATTCTTTTTACTTGATCAGAAGATTCCCACACTAAAAACCAGTCCTAATGGGCAACAAGGGGTAAAAGCGGCAGCGGCGGGAGGCTGGATCCCCTAGCAGGAGATAACCTAGGAGGCAGGGGTACCACAGCATCTCAAGCCAAACCCAGAGGTGAGGGTGGGGGCATTCTTTCCACTGTCGGTACAGGGTCAAGGCAGGATCTAAGGATATGTCTTACCCACAGCGTATCACTGGCCAGCTGTGTGACAAGAACCAGAATGACCAACTTCATAGAATGACGTTTGGTAGGCCGATTTTTCTTCCTTCACAGGGAGGAAAGAAAAAGGCATAAAAGGATGCTTCCTTGTGTAGTACTTCTTGTTTGGGAGGGGGGGAGATATTAAAATGTAGGAGTTGCACTTCAGTGTCTTACCCCTTTTATAGGTTCTGAAAACAGGAGAAAGTGAGAGTAAAATTCCTCCCATTTAGTTGTGGTCACATTTCACCCTTCTTTTACACAAATGCAAATGACAACAAAACTGAAGACAATAGAGAATCCAGACTTCTGCCTTTTACAACCACCAACCACAATGACAAACATAAAATGTTATTGTCCTGGCACCACATGTCAGTAAACGCTCCAGATTTATTGATTTACAATGTGTGTCCATACAGAATTTAGAGAAGTAGTGACTTTGTTATAAAGGGCAAAATAGCATTCTGGTCTCTCTAGAAGTCACCTTTACAACATGGAGTTTCTTGGACTGAAAAGGTGGGAACTCAAATGAGGTTGCTATGAGAACACAATGTTTCAACATAGGGTTCTTAACTAACTAGTTACCAGCTATGAAGGGATAAAAACTGTCCTTATTTTCCTTTCCAACAAGTAGATTTGTAATTCACACACACCCCAAGCCTGTCACATAAGCACTCTCCCAGTTCCCACTATTCCTTGTTTGCAGAGCTGTAGGAATAAGGACTATAAGGTGTCCAAGATGGGCTGGCGCAGTAACCAGTTACGAAAGAAGTCAGAGAGTGAAAGCCGTGGGGGCCTCTGCTCATCAGCTCAGAAAGCTTTGGCTGTTACCATCAAATCTGCTCAATCTGGCTTTCCCTGCAAACTGTCTTGAAGGAAAAGGTGCACCGATGTGCAACAGGTCGGGGGGGGCATTTAGAAGAGGAGGAGAGCTAGCAGAACTCCATAGTTTTTCCTTTTCTTCCTCGCACATTTTAAAATTGACACGCCATGAACGAGGGGACATACTTTCACTTGTGTTCCTGATTTCAGGATCCAAAAAACACATCAGTCCACTTACACATTGTCTTAATTGGGTGTAAGGACGATTTCCCTGTACAAAAGCCAGGTGTGGCGATTTTAAAACTGGGCTGGTTCAGGATTTGCTTTTAGCTGAGCGAAAACGGTGTTAGTCGCTTTGAATTACTCTCAGGCTGATCCGTAACCTCCAGTGCGCCGAGTGCTGTTGTACAAGGCCCCACGCACCAGCTGGCAATGTGCGGGGAATCCAGATTCCAGGCTGTCCCTTTGTCACCTGATAAGCACAATGCCCAGCGTTATGTCACGAGGTAGGGAGGCGAACTCGGCGATCGATGCAAGTGTGGGATGCGTCTGTCTGTGTCATAAAGAGTGCAGACAAGTCACAGCGCTTTGCTTTCAGCCTGTATCAAGAAACTTGTAATTTCACTTGTAATTTAGTTCAAAGGAATTCTTGTACATGCACCTGTGGAAAATTGGAAAGGATCATTGTTTTAAAGGTTGCCCTTTGCATATAAATCACAGCTCCGTGTGCTTCCCCATTTTAATTGGGTGACCTTTTGAATCCTATGGATAGGAGCTTAAATTCTGGACCTGCCGGTTGCTTTAAGATTTGAAATCAATTCATGATCTAGCAGTTACTCTGCTTTAAATCAGAGAGCCCAGAACAGAAATCTGAGAAGTTGTTCCACTTGGAAGGCTCCTTCTCACAACTCATAGAGAACTTCATTGCAGACCAAATAGATGTGTGTAAAATCCAGATTCATTTATCAGTTTGATCCCTGAAAAGACCTATCGGGATTCAGCGAGTACGAGAGAAACAGGAGGAGCAAGAAATGTAATGTTTCCAACAGGACATTGCTGTGCAATTATCAATTTAAGATTCCATTATTTGTCACTAATTACTGCACTGAGCTGTTAAATATTTAGTAGTAGTTTGTTTTAATTGGGTTTGACCTATAAAGGAATCTGTACATAGCATAGCTCCAGTTCCAGGAGCCAGTTCCTTGCTCCCAGCTAGGCAAATTTGTATTCACGTAAGATGAACGCATATTGTCAGACAAGGGTTTTTGTTTTTGTTGTTTGGGTTTTTCACCTCTCTCTCCCCCCCACAGATTTATTTGTCTTTAAGGTATCTAAAATTAGAGCATGAAATAGGAGTGCTGCTCATGGATGTAAAATGGGAGGGAGGTCAGACTTAAACTTGTTTACAGATGTTGTAGTTTAGAAAGCACCAGCATGATAAATTAAACATAATGAAGAAAAAAAAAATTAAAGCAGAGCAACAACTAGCCCGTGAACGCATGTGCCTGTAAAACACTGACTTAATCCCTGAATATCTTATTAGGCAGTATTGCCTATCAAAGCTGGCTGTCCCCTGTTACTCTGTTGTACAATAGCTGCAGATAAACCTGGATTTGTTCAGCCTTGGGTTCTGCTTGCTTTGCCTGGCTGTGTCTGACACGGTGAAGAGACTTCTGGCTGTGGCCTCTGCAGAGGGTGTGCAAGAATCAATCAGTACATGAGCAATATTCACTTTGTTTTAAACTCTGCAGGCCTGGCTCTGTTCTTACTTGTCCCTGTCTTGAAAATCCCTTGATTTCAGAGGAGTTTCTCTTAATTTATACCAGGGTAATCATAATCATATCCTAAAGTAATAAGACAGTTGATACATTTCTCAGAAGTGCCTCCTTTTGCCTTTTTTGTTTAAGCTTTTATGCCCACTTAGTGAACAGTTTTCTTATTGGGGAAGGATGCTTGTGTATTAATTTCAAACGTTTGCAGTATCACAAAAGCCTTGTTTTTCTAGAAACAAGACTTACGTCTGGATCCTGTTTAGCAGTACAGCTTCTTTGCAGCATAAAAGAACGGGAAGGTTTTCCAGTTTCAATGAATTGCTGTGTACATGTCCTAGCCATCTCCCTCACTCCTATCCCCATCTTCTTATTGTTCGTGGGGGTAAGGCATGCACCTTGCCTGTGCATCCAGGCACACCTTGCCTGGAATGGAAGAGGTTGTTGGAAGTTCCATTACATTTCAATAATCACCAGACAGGGCAGGGGAGGCTTATGGAAGGCTGTTACCTGGCACTGTAGGTTGCAACGGCCTTGGAGCTACCCTGATTTATGTCAGAGGCTTAACCAGGAGCCCCTGCCAGCGCTCATAATGAGGAAGGTGCAGGGATGGTGAACAGACACCTGTGTTTGTGTCTGTTCTTTTTTGGTGACAATGATGAAGGTCTTGTTTGCTGTACCTAAGAATATATGTCATTCTTTTCTATACAGCAGATGTGTGATATATGTACTCACATACAATAATGAATCCAAAAAGGAATCATTAACATTTTACTTACTGGAAGTCTCTGAAGAAAAATAGGTAGCAGGGGGCAGGGGGTTGTTTTCGTTTTGTTTTTAATTTTTAGTTTGCATCCCTGAGAACATACTATCCAGTCAAAGATCTTGTTATGGTTTGGTGCTCTCTGGCCCAGCTGGAAATGCTTGAGTAGAAGAACCAGAATACTGAGAGTTTTACGTAAATACAATTAAGAGTACGATCTGATTAGCATTTCAGAGACATTAATATAATATCAAATTGCATACCTTAGGTGAACTAATTTATATGAATAACTGCAATTCAGTGTAGCCTTTCCTAAATTATCACTGTCAACAGTGGTCAGTCATGACCTAAGATGACCACTTAAGTGGCCATGATGTCTGAGAACAGACCTGATTCCCAAAGGCTGGTAAACATCATCTCACCACACATAAGTGGTATTTATGGGAACACAGTTTCTCTTGGGATTTGGCCCCTTCTTTGTTGTGGAAATAGCTCTGTTTTAGTTCAGATCAAATGCTTATTTCCTTGGAAATCTCAAGTTTCAGAGATTGTATTTTGTTAGGACTATGCTGGTGATCAAACTTGGCCTGGGTGAAACTCCGTGCCTACTTTAGTGCGTTTAAAAATTCACTGCAGTACTGGAGATGCTGGTGGCAGGGACATCTTGCCTGGAATTTTTTCTGTTCGCTCCATAACTCCAAAGTCTCCATTTGGCTTCCTACTTTTCACCTATGAAAAACTATCAGACATCATCTCCTTTCCAGCTCCCTCATTCACTCAGGATAAGTGTAATGGTTGAAATCTGAATATATATTCATTTTTGCGTCAGAAGTATTTGTAATTCCTGCGATGAAACACATCAGAAACATTTGTTAGTTCCATGACTTCAGATATAATAGTTTAAGTTAATTTTTCATAGTTTGTGTTTTATGAAAGGAAGGGAGGTACCTGGGAGGAAAATAATCTGTGGTCACGTCATCTGTTGATGAGCTTCAGCTGAAGTTGCTTTTTGTATTTCACCTACATGAAAAATATGGCAATGTTTACAGTCCGAGTGTTCATAGATGCTCTGTCAGTGCAATTAAGGTTTATAGCATAGAATGGACCTAGGTACGTTCCCAACCTTCGGTTAATTCATTTGGTGGAGGTGGACTGTGGAAGTGGTTAGCCTTACTGTGGGAACACAAATCCCACCTATACTGCATTTTTACCTGCATAGCAACTGAGCCTGAGAAGCCCATGTAACAGAATCTTCTTAATTGCTTGCAGCAGCAGTGGAGCCGGGGCCTTAATGCTTTGGGGCATTGAAAGTAAGTTTACTGCTTTCAGATGCTTTGAAATGGACCCAGATATTCTACTGAAACCAGCTCCTGACTATGCAGATTTGGTTTCATGAGTGATTTGGGGCTGGCTGAGCCTCTTCCTCTCCTGGGAGGAACATCAGGAAAAAAAATCCTAACCCGGAGGTCTGTGAAGCTGTGAAACAGTCTCCCAAGAGGAGCATTGGAAGCTCTAATTAAAATTGGACCGGGCAAAACACTCAAAATTACACTATAGGCAATAATCCAACACTGGCGAGATGGGTGGAGAAAACGCCCTAATGGGTCTTTTCTGCCTTTAAATTCTATGAATTCTTGTTCTTCTCTTTTATTATGCTATTTCACTTTTTTATTTAATGGTGACACAGTGTCATCTAGAAAGTATTATAAGACGCTATTGTGGGCTGAGTAAGATGATGTTAAATGTCAAAAGAAAATGCAACAGTTTCTCTGCAGGTTCGCAGTGATTATAGGGAGACAAGAAAAAGAAACTCCCTGTAAACAAGGGACATCGGTGCAGTGTTTCTCATCTGTAAGACAGTGGCAAATGCCTGCAATATACATGTTTATCATTTTGACGTAACATTTCATATTCTCTGCTTATGAAGAATAACCACATTCCACCAAACCTAACACAGGTGTGGAAAAGTCATTTAGTGTAACTGTGTACATCACTCAGATTGCTGGAGACATCTTCTATCCAAATGTTTCGAATATCCCCAAAGACCTGGAGTGAATAATATCTTTTTACATCTTAATTTATAGTATGTGTTTAATCTTAGTATCTCACAAATCCAAATATCTCATCAATTTAGTCTTGGGTATAATCATATTATAGTTCACCGGGAAAGAACCCTGCCACAATATAATGGGGCTTTGACAGAAACTCTGGTGCTGCAGTACTGAAGCAGCACAAATTTGAAGAAAGGGTGTAAAAATCAATGTTTAGTGAGATTTTTCTTACAGTTATGTCTGAATAAGTTTCATTTATTTGTTTTTGGTGCTCCCGCTTAACAATACCCCTCCTTCCTCCTCCCCTGCCCTCCTTTCCACATGATGCAGTATTTCAGCAGTTCCCAATGCAGAGCTTTTCTGCATGAGAGGTCCTATATCAAGACAACCAGTTAAGTAATGAACCAAAGTTCTGGAAACCACCTTGACACTGTGAAACTGCATTTTTGATTTGTAATTACCACTGCAGTTACAGTTTTGCTCGTCTTGCCTTTCCCACCAGCCTTTCTTTCTTCCCCTTCGCTTCTGGAAAATCCAACATCCTCTTGTTAGCTGCAGACAGTTTGGAAAGTATGGTACAGGGTAAGAAGTTGGAATAAAAAGAAGGGAAGAGAAGCAAAAATCTTGATTAGAAAGTATAATTTAATAGAACGTGTATTGAACCAAATGTATTGATTAATGTGGAAGATATAGTACTTATATTGATTCAAACTAGAGATTTAGTACTAAAAGCTGTAAGCCAAAAAGCTGTTGCAGATTGCTACAAAAGTCAGTTTAATGCTGTCCTTGAGAATGCCTTCACAAAGAAATTCTTCTAATGTTTGAGGAGTAGGTAGAATGCGGTATATGTCAGTTTGATCCCGGAGGGTTTTATTTTGTACTCTAATAGCTGTTACGAGCCTACATTATATCCAAGGAGTAATTTTCCTTAGGGGTGCCCAGCTTGCTTTGTGTCAATATTCTAGCATTTTAAGTCACGTACAGTATATGCTTCTGGGAACAGTGCAGGAGCCAGCCAGACTCATAATGGTCTGCATTCATTAATAAAGGCAGAAGCTTCTGTCCCTCCATTGCCCACTACAGGGATGCCTCCCTGGTCTTCAGGGACCCGTACAGACACATTTAAAGAAAGCTTTATTTTGAGTGGGCAGGAGATGAAATGCAGGACTTGCAGGCATTTCCTAAGTCAGCTATATGCCCGAGCACAGGGGTGACCTTAATGGGTCAGAGAAGAATGCAGGTCAAAAGACTTATTATCCAGCCTGTTGGAAACCAATTGCTTTTGTTTAAAAAAAAAAAATGTAGTGCTTAAAGGTTGCTAGTAATGTAGAGTTCTGTTTTACAACCTGGAACTGTATTGCAGCGCGGTGGGGTGCATTTTTTTTTTTTAATGCAAAAAAATACAAGATGATCTGTAATGTACACAGATAAAGGATTCCAGATAAGTGATAACATGTAGGGGACCATAATTACTTAATCAGTGATGATTGATTACTTATGTTTGTGTTCTTGAACTAAGGAAAAAATAACATGCTGCTGTGGTACTGTTACCATCTGTTGAAATAATGCGTCTACATTTCATCTTTGCATTTCTTCGCGTGTACCCCCCTTGCCCTGTTTGTCAGGTACAACCGTATCTTGTTTCATCTAGTCATACAAAACAGAAGTCCCACGTAAATTGAATGCAACCGCAGTTCACATTAAAGATTCTAATGGGCTGGTGAGTCTGTGGCTATCCAAGGATATTTTTTTTCTGCATTAATTTTGATGCTGCGGGCAGGAACTTTTTGCTAGCTAATACTTCTCATGTTCTATCTGAAACACAAAGACATATACCAAACAACAAAAAGTATCATTACCTCTTTTGTCTCGAGCATTTCTGCAAAGAAACCTTTTTATATTTTGTTTTTGCAGAGGAGATTCTTCTACCCAGTATTGCAGTGAAATCTGTGCGTGTTTTTAACTCCATAGCCCTAACAACAGGGATATCTCAAAGCATCTTCATCCAGAAAAGTGATGGCATATAATTTTATAGCAGTTCACATAACAGTTGGGATTCTGGGGTCTGCTCACAAAAACAATTATCTCTAGGAACAGAGCAAATACACATTAAGAGTTTATTTTGCTGGTGAAATGTGTTGAATTCAGGTTTTCCCAGCTAATACCAAGACAGAGACATTGGGGCTGTAGGACAGTTTTCCTGGCTTGGTTTGTGTCTAATGCGGTAACAAATGCAGCGACACACAGCCCTCCTGCTTCGCTGCTCCTCCATTTTGTGCATGCAAAGCTTGCGTTTGTTTTTGCAAACTAGTTCCTCCTCATGAAATCGCAGCTCTTGGAAACGTTAGCATAGCTGTTGCTGGAGTTCAGGAAAGATTATGTTAAGAAAAAATATTTTTCCCTTTCCCTGGGTGAGTAGGAAATTGAAATTTTTGCTTTGTAGGGAGAGTGCCTCATAATTAAGCAGATGGGCTTATGTGCAGTCAAATTTGGGGGAGGCAAAGAAGGGGAGCATCTGATATCTCCTGGACTTCAGTTAAATGACTTCTCTTTGGCAAGCAGATGTACTCATTGCTCTGAACTCGGGCAAAGTAGTTTGAAGTTTGCAGAGGAGGCGTGTTGCAAGCTCGTGAGGGGTGTCTTTAGTGAAGGGCAGCGTGCTCTCTGAGCAATATTGCAATATTGTGCTCTTCCTGGGTGTACGGTGCTCCCGTGTCCCTGCCGTGCCTCTGCCGACGGGAGCTCCAAATTCCGCTTTCCCCGCCTGCCTGAACCCCCACTGCCGGGGAGGCGGGGAGCGCGCTGCACGCAAGGCGCAGAGACTATCAAGAGTCGAGATCTGCTGTGTGGATAATGGAGGAGAATTTTTGCCCTAAATTTTTAAACACAACACCCCTCATAAAAACAACAACAGTTCATAACTGGGATTAATGTTTGCAATTTTCAGTCACTTAGACATGGGGTCTCCAATAGATGGCTTTTGGTGGAGTGGAATATGGCTCTCTGTGGGATTACAGAATTTTCCTCCTTTTCTTATCTCTCTCCTCCCATCCTTCGCCGCTCGTCTTGTCGATGTTATGCTTCTGAAGCATTTCCACTTTCTATTTTTTTGCCACTTAGCCAAATCAGTATTTCTCCCTCCTCCCTCATGTTTGGGGAGCCTTAATTACTTCGGAAAACCATGTTTTGTTTTGACTGTTTACAGTAAGTATAGATGCTTTTTTAAGGCCTAAACTGCTCAGAGCATTTTCTAACATTCGTATCCTGCCCCGTCTTGTTTTTCTCTGCAACACTTGTTTTCTTCTATTTTCTCTTCATTATCTCTGGAGAGTCTCATTTTGCACCAGGGCATGGGAGTCAGGGCCACCAAGAGCAGGGGCAAGTCAGTCCTTATGCCGTGTTTTATTTTGTCTCCTGAATATCTGGGCCTTTTTATTTTTTGATCAAAAATGTCATTGCAGCCAGAGGTATGGCTACACTTCTAAAACACCTTTTGACTGCTTCATATGTAACTGTTCATCCAGCCCCAAACTGATTATGAATTTTAGTGACAAGAAATAAAAAATGGGCATGACTGACATGCTTGCTCTCAGTAGATTAGAAACAAAAGACACCCCCACCCCCAAATATCTCTCTGCAATGTAACTGGTATATGACTTCACCTACTCAGAAGCAGAGAAAAAATCAGAATTCAGTCTGCTACCCCATATTTAACTTGTCCTGTTGTTTCTAGGTCCTGCAGGGTCTCCAATAAGCCTGTGGTGTTATGCTGTAAGTGCTGCAATAAATGGACACAACAGGATGACAAAAGGGCTGACTGTCAGGCTTAACTCTTAATTTCCTTGCTTTTCAGGTTTAAAGTCAGAGCCCATTACCTGTGACCAGCCAACATTTTAGTCTGCAGCTATTGTTACTGCTCTACAGAATTCTGAAATGATTTTATGGGAAGGATAAGAAGCTAGATGAAATCAAGTGGTGGAGTGTATTTTTTTAACACTCTCTGGCCTTGGACAGTCTGGAATTCCTGCCATCAGCATTAAATCATTTTGTATTCACATCTGGAAATTGCATCTTTAAGTGTCACAGGGTCATTTTCCTTTAATCTTGAGAATGGCACTACATTAAAAATTCCTCAGTCTTACTGTAAGATCCTTTCCTTGCCAAATGTCCCATGAACTATTGTTTGTGTGCGTGCACAGTTTAGGGAGAGAGAAGGAGGAAAGGAGGGGGAAGTATCAGGCTGGTCTGCAGTCACGCTGTATTTCACGTTTGTTTCACCAAGGGTGTTTTCATGGGCCTTCTCATGGGTGGCTCCTGGAGGGTATGGTTCAGTAGGTGTTCACTTCATTGAAAATGATGACTGTCTTTTGGGAACAGGTTCATCCTGAAGTCCGTTCATCCAAAGGGGTTTTAAGACAGATTAACTTAATAAAGCAGAGTGAATGGACTGGATGTGCTGGGAGCAAATTACAGGACGTGACACCCCTGCCCCCTGGGTCCTTGGCCCAAATCTGGCCCAGACTCCTGGGGGAAAATTCATCACTAATCAGTGGCTGCCCTGTTGTCTGAGAAGTAGCATTCACAGACCTTTTCCAGTTATCTGTGAATCCAACGTACGTTGTAGAAGACCTAACACATACCAGATTGGATCCTTGCTCTTAGATCAATGCTTGTGAAGGATCTGAGCCACTGCAGGCACTGGAAGAAGAAGTTATTCTCACTGGAAGAGAGAAGCTATTCTCTCATCCCTAAAAGTGGTCGACTCGATTAGGGCAGTGGTAGGAAAGAGGGCTAAACTTGTGTTTGCTGCTGGATTTGGTGATTACTCATATGGGAAAGGAGAATTTCAGGCTCCAAAGTCCATGCTGTGTCACCTCACATAAGGCACTGCATTCACTTGAGGAAAAATACCCGTGGTTTTCGGTGACCAAAGGAAGGGCCCCTCCTGTTTTCTCATCAGTCTTGGAGCTCTCCGCTAGGCACAGAATGACTCTTACCAGAATATACTGCGTGTACTGTTTAGGGGGAAATAGGTTTTAATGCAATAAAACATTTGAAGTGGTGCCACAGTCTAGGAAGCACAGTCCAATTAGCATATTTTTGGTTTGTAGGCAGCAAGGTCTTTTATGACAAATAAATGCACTTCTCATTTGCATAATGCGTAAACCATGAGCCATGTGTAAGTGGACACCAGAACTGCCGACCTGGTATGCAGTTTCACTGGGGCAGGTCAGCCCAAAGCCTCCTAGAGGGACCGCGTTGCCCTTCTTGTGGCACCTGGAAAGAACACCAGAGGGAAACAGCTGGGGAAAACTCCTCTCTCTGATAATGCCACCGCTCCTGGCTGCTTTAAAACAGGGAGGAAGCAAACATATTCTCTTTCCAGTCCATCGTTTTGCGAGATACGTTGGGAGAATTGCTGTTGCATCTTTCTTTCACGCAGAAATGCCTGTCCTGTGACTAAGCTGTTTCTTTTCTTTTTGTTACAGAACCATACGATGACCCAGCACAGCAGTTAGTGCAAGGCTCGTCTCTTCCAGAGATTTCTTTGTGGCACAAAAAGGGAACACGTTTTACTCTTTGCACGAAACTTTCGTTGTTAATGTATATTATTCAGAAACATTGTATTGTACCATAAAACTTGTATTATCGAAACTGTTGGATGTTCATGTGTTTGAACTTTTGAGCACCGGATAGAATTCCTGTATATAAAGTGTTGCACATGTATTATGTTGTCTGATACTAAAATGGTCTTATAAAGACAAGTGGACTTGGGCCCTATTCAAGAAAGATACAAATAATAATAATACTGTGTGAGGGGAAAAAAATAGCTTAAGAAAAAGTGTCATTTCCAAGGAGGAGGGAGAAGGTGATAGCTATGTTCCGTTACAGCTCTGTTTGGCCTTCCTTTCGTTTAAACTTCAGTCTAGAAACCTCTCTTTTGGTATACAAATGGATGAATCCAAGACTATTTTTTATTGCTGAAGACTCTTGCAAAAAATATGAAGAGACTCTCTCACAGAGCAGGAACCCACAGTTGAATAAGGCCCGTATATATATTTGTAAGCCTTGCGATATGACAGATAGCATTACCATATATGCAATAGTTGTTATGTAGATTGTCAAAGAAATTTTTTTTCTGGATACCATTTGAAGCTTTGAGTGTTCAAGACTTTCCTTAATGATTTCACACGGCCAAATTCTTGAATCAGTTGAACTAACCTGTATGTTACTGTTATTAATGTTTACTCTGCGGTCTGAACCTGGAGATTACTGGAATTGTTTTCCAAAAGGAAATAAATTCAGTTTACCATTATGTGTGAGTGTGCTTGTGTCTTGTCTTTTTCCTTTGGACCTAGCATTATTCTTACTGCTCCTGTAGTACTTAAAAGACCACCAAGATCTGGAGTCCCATTGCATCAGGCCCTGTACACTGCTCCGTAGGAGAAAGTCACTCCTCTCAGAGCTGAGCATTTAACTAAATGTAATTGTAGAAACAGACCTGCTGGCCCACTGCAAAGTAATGCGTGCTTGAGGGTAATACTCACTGTTTTCTGGTTTTGTTCGTTAGGTTTTTTTATTCTACAGTCTCAACAATCTCATACCTGTACACTTGACAGGTTAGTTGCCAGAGGAGCCACCACACATCTTCGGTGTGTAATGATCAGCATATTTCGATGTGATATTTTTTAGTGAATTGGGTCTAATACTGACAACCGGGAGCCACCACAGCTCTGCCAGTAGCACAGTTAACCTCACATCCCTCACCCTTGCTTCTGATCTGTGTAGCAGGATCGGAGGTGGTGGGACGATGCTCACTAGCACTGTGGCCCCAGGGAGCTGTCACAGGACCTCACAACTTTTGGCTCCTGACTGCCTGCAACATTGAGAAGAAGAAAGAAGGGGATAAAAACTCTCCTTGCCTATCAGTATCCCCCACTACTCCAGCTGACCTATGAAAGAGAACTGAAAAACCATTCTCCAGCTATTTTAGTATCTTACCCTATTGCTTGAATTACTCGATTCATCCCATGGAAACCAATGTTGCTGAAATATTGCGATTAAAGAGTTGCACATCACCACAGTCCAAATGGCTGGTGCTGCTGGCCTATTGCTGTCAGGGTAGATATAAAGTATGATTTCCAGTTTGCTGAATGCCACATTTTGACTCTCCACAGATGGAGGATGGAGAGGAAAGAAGTAAAGGCTGAAAGTCTCTGGTTACCAGATACGCCAAGAAAAAATGTGTCCTGTGCAAAACTCCAGCTTTGAGAATATTGTACATATTTTGCCAAATACAAAAAAAGAAATTCCTGGGGTTTGTATCAATATCTTATTTGTGCTGACAAAAGGATAAATACAGGCATGAGTACACAAGGCTTGTGAAATGCCAGTTCTATTTATAAGTCAGAAACTGTTCCCATTCTTATTCTCATTAATATATTACTCATCTCAGCCAAATTGAATGTGATGATATGTTCTTTATTTTTGACAGATACCTTAAAGAATATAAGGCATTTCAGCCTTCATGTGTGAAAGTGTGACATATTGGTTAAGACTGAAAATAACATGTTTCTAGTAGAGTTCAAGTATATAAGAAATATTACACCCTACTGTTTTCGTAAATGCCAGAGTGCCACTGAGTTGAGACAGATGGTAGCTGGGAAAGATGCAATCTTATAATCAAAAGCTAAAATATGTCAAAAATATGTTAGCAAGCAAAACATAGCATATTACTAGCGTCTCATGTCATGACAGCTTGCAAAACATGCAAAGATGTTGAATTTCTAGATATGTAAATAAAGGAACAGTAAACAGAGCACTAGCAAATGTGATGGAAGACTTTATGCAACGATTGTCCCTTCGGGTTGGTGCAGGGGAACAGAGGGGTCTTACGGCCACAGGCAGCCCCAGGTGGCTTCTGAGAGCTGGCTGTGAGTATCAAGTGCTGGAATCCTCTTACCTTCTCTAAAGTAACAGGTCTCTCAGTGATACCTAAATAGCTGTTTAAACAGATTATGGAAGACATCCGAACTTCCCAATGAGAACTGAGTATTCCGTGGGGGATTACCACTGTGTTTAGAAAAATCAACAAGGAGAAGCGGATCATCTTGCCTGTTGGAAGAAGAGACACGGCGCTCTGCGTGCATGTGTGCATTTCAGTTGTGGCATGCCTTTCTCTGTCCCAGGTCAGCAAAAGCTGAGAGAAGCCCCTCCTCATACCCTTAGACTAATGTGAAAGGATAAATCTCTTCAAAGGTTGTGTGGATAGACTGATGGACAAGGTATCCTTTTACCTCTGAGACTGGCTTTATTCCCAAGATTTCAAGCGGACATGTGCTTTACTGTAAGTGATAGTTGAATAAAACGATTAGTCCTTCTGCTCGTTTGCCAAAGCTGTGTTAAGGAAACATCACAGACCTAAAGCAGGTATATATACGGAATTTATACTGCAGAAGTGCAGCAATCTACCTGGATAATATCTGAGCACAAGATTTACGAGGAAATGCATTGATTCTTTATCTGAACAAAAGGTGATCTGGGAATAAACATGTATTAGGCCTTTAGGAAATTCAGCTACCAAAAGTAGGAGTTTTTACCATCATGTATATTTTGATAGCTGGTTGCCTACGTTAGACTTTCCAGTCCATTTTAGGTGGTTCAGTTCACAGGGAACTTAGAACTATAAAATCACAGAATCATAGAATGGTTTGGGTTGGAAGGGACCTTTAAAGCTCACCTAGTCCAACCCCTCCTGGTGTGAGCAGGGACATCTTCAACCAGATCAGGTTGCTCAGAGCCCCGTCCAACCTGACCTTGAATGTTTCCAGGGATGGGACCTCCAC
>NW_009270000.1:2702560-2716906 GCF_000687185.1 Egretta garzetta | reverse complement strand
CAGCCCTGCAGGTGGGGCCTCACCAGAGTGGAGCAGAGGGGCAGAATCACCTCCCTCCACCCACTGGCCCCGCTGCTTTTGGTGCAGCCCAGGGTAGGGTTGGCCACCCGGGCTGCGAGCGCACATTGCCCACTTCTTTGAACTTCCTTGGTTCACTCCTAGTCCAGTACTCTCATTACTTTCCCTGATTTAGGAGTCACTCTACAACCCCCCAGAAGAATAGTTCAAAGTCTCTGCCTAGGACACACTTCCTTCTCAATAGCACGTGGAAAGCTGAGTCCTCTCCATGTCTCAGTGACTGGGCTTTTATTAGTAATTCTGGCATGACCACTCACTTTGTTTCATTACCACTGTCCTCAACAACAAAAAGAGAGACGTCCCTTCCTTACCGGCATATGGCACCTTCTATTTATAACAAGATTAACAATTCATTCACACCTTGATTGAATCCCGCTTTATTGAGATGTCACAACAGATTCTCACTGCCTGCAAAGGGAAAGACTTACAAATGTTAATATTGTGACAACCAGGACACATAAAAGTAAATGAATTATAATTGGTGACAATTAAAAATACCTCAGTGTGAAAACAGAATATTGTGCTGCGATTGCAGCCCTGTCTAGGATGAGGCAATGTGAAGGACTCCCTAGAATAAGAGCATCCATGAATCCAGAAATGTTACCTTGATTCCTGTCTAATGTGTTCAGTCATACACTGATGCTCAATTAATGTTCACACGCCCTTTACATCCTAGTGGGCAATGTGCCATTCTCTTTCAAGTATTTGCTTCACTGCTCCCTAGCAGCACAAAAATAAACAAGTTTAGGCCTATTTTACCAATTTCATTTAACACATCTGTTTTCCCTCCCCGTGTTGCTTCCCTTATTTGTATGCAGAAGATTTCTTTAATTATTATTATTATTGTTGTTGTTGCTGTTGGTCGTAGTAGTAGTAAGCTGTGAATGCTACAGCAACGCCCTCCCCCAGGAGCTGGGCGGTCCCCGGCCACCAACTCTTGTGTGCAGATCTTCTTCTGTGTGTGGCACACAAAAGCCTGACAAGGTCTCACTCATGTTTCAAAGCTCGCTGTCTTTTCAGAGCTATTTGTTATTGTCTCCACCATCACAAGTTTAAAAAAGGAAAGTTAATTAAATATGGAACAAGACTGAGCAACATCTTTTAAACCATCATGTCATTAGAATTGGATCCCTCTGAGAGCTGCTTAAAAGGGTTTTGAGAACAATGACTGTTCAATCAGATATTTATGGGCATAGTTATGTAAACACACTCTTTATTGTCTATGTATATTTAATATAATTATCAGTTTTGTACTCGGACTCTCAGGAGACCCAACAAATCACAGTGTTGCTTTGAAAATGTCAGCAGAAAAGACAATTATGTTGCGAGCAAATATTCATAAATTATATTAAAAAGTCCTGTGAAAATGTACCCTGTGTTGCAGAACTGCTTTTGCACTAGCAGAATCATCACTGCCTTTCTTTGATTTAAACTCTTCTTGTTAGTAAGAAGGAACTTGCTTGAAACAAACCTTTAATACTAAAGAGCCTTCTGTTCCTGACTATGGGACAATGTAAGTTGTAGACAAATCCAAAGGGCTTGTTCATTTTGTTACTAATACGCTGGGATCTTTTTACAGATTTCTAAATAAGGTTTCTTGAAATCAGAGGTAGAAACTGTTTGCACAAGAGTGCCTAGGTCACTTATTTTCTTCTTTTCTGAGATGATTCCTGACAGCTTGCCATTGTTTTTTTTTTTTTCTTTTGCTCATTATGCATTAGAAAAAAAAAGGGTGGAGAACTGGGACAGCGTTCAGTAAATTAGATGTGCCGCACTTACGCTAAACCAATACGCGTGCTGGAGTTTGATAAACACCTACTAAGTGCCTGCAAATCATCTCTACTGCAAGATATACAATCAGCATATCAACATCTTAATTAGCAGCTAATGGCATTTGAATAGGAAGGTTAACATTAAGCACACAAATGCAGTTCAGTAAAGGGTAAAACAAAATACATTGAGATATTTCAATCTTTGTTTATTTTTTAAGAATTAAACAGCTGGCTTTTAGCAAGCAATCATCTATATGAATAATATCCCAATCCCTAGTTGTGTTTTGGAATAAAATCTCCAAGACTAAAATGTCTTTTCTGGTGCATCTGGTCCTAGACATCAATGGGAACATCCCACATGTTGGACAAAGAGAAGACAGAATTCAGCTGTTCTGCAGGAAAATGCATTTCATTATTTTACTTCTGAGCACACCACTAGATTTTAAGCAGGCACAAGATGGTTCAGGCTGGTTTGTGATGCTTCTCTCATTCATTATCTTTCAAGCATATGTTTTCAAAGGCAGATTTCTCTGAGGTGGTGTGAAGCAAAGCACATTCATGGCTCTTTCCGCTGTAGATGTCGTACTTGCTTAGGTGGATGTCCAAAGCAGAACAGACCAGAGTCACTGAGCTGTTGGAGAAGAATCTGCTATAGAAATGGTGCTGTTAACTATGCCAGCGGCCTAGGTTCCCACTGAGCATTGTACCGAACCATTACCTTCGCATGGACCACAGGGAGCAATGTACAGTGCTTGCTTTAAGATTTAAAATGTAAAGCACATCCAAGATGCTCACAATTAAAAATCTTATGGCCATACAGGCTACTGCGTTAGCTGCCTCCAACAAGTGAGCTCTGGGCTAGTAGATGTCTCTAATGATTTCTTTCTTGTTGGGTTGGTTGGTTAATTTTTGTGCCCCTTCTGGACACTTGATCTCACCAACCTTCATCCTTGTTTATGGGACTAATGATAAGTCTGTTTAGAAAAGTGGCTAAAAGTTCAGCGACAAAATTATGCCACTTTGTTGGCCCGGCCACTTCCTCAGGATCAAATCATGTAGACACGTGGTATAGCAACACCTCCACGAGGTGAATTGGAGACCTTCTGCTCCAATAACGGGCAGAGGGTAAGTGGAAACAAAACTGTCTTGGCAGCAAATGAGACAGAGATCAACAGCATCTGGAAGCCAAAAGACATACTAAAATATTTTTAATTCAGGGAAATGCCCACCTTTCGGAGTCTCTCATACTTTTTTGCAGAACACAACGGTTAGGTGTTTCCTTTTTTCTTGACTGCCATCCTTTCTTTCCTCTCATTACTCCCCATGCTCTAATTGTTTAATGACTGACGCAGGACTATTTAGATTTTCTTAATTACATTTGTGAACCTGCATTTGATTTGGCTGCTAGGTCATCATTCCTGATGAATTTAAGATTCGAGTTGATCTATTCATCCTTTGACATAGTTTATTTCCAAATACATTTGTTCTTTTGGCTTGATTCAATATAATTAATTTTCTGGCATAAAATAAAAGATTGTGGGTTTCATTAGATGATAGCTTCTGATTGGTTATTTGTAAATCTTTCAACCTTATTCACAGCTTTTCCTAATCAATATCTGACTTTTTTGACTTCTGCTTTCCTTCTCATAGTAATATCTGCTCACAAAGCCATCTCCAGAGTCTTTCAGGCATTTTCTACTTGCTGCGGAGCCTGTCTCCTTCAGAAACTCTTACTTCTCTTACAACATCTGGAGGATCAGATGGGGTTTTAGAGCTCCTCTCAACAGTACCTTGTTATTACAGGATGTGTTGCTTTGGTATTCACAGGCTGTGGCATCAGAAGAAGAATGCCCGTTTTCAGATTTGACAGCTTATGGTTTTGATGTTATTTGAGGGGGGAAGTCTGAACTGACTTCTGACTTATAATCAACTAAAGCTAATCAGTCTTTTACCCTGTTTACAGGTAGTCTGACTTTTAAACCCTAAGAGTCTCTCTGCTCTCAATAATAACATGTTTTCAGAATCTTTCAACACTTCCTTAATTGCTAAAGTTTGCAAACAAGAGAAACACCCATGACTAGCTGTCCACCACTAGTTCCCTTGGTCAGGCTTTTTCAATCTGTTTTCTTCTAGTGTTTCCCTCCTCAGATTTTCAAGGGGAATGGAGAAGAAGATTAAAGGGTTATCCAGAGGTTATATTCAACTGTTTGTTCACTGGATTCCTGGCTCACTTGGTTGTTCAAAGGAGTGTCTGACCGTATGAATGGTGTTGTCATATTACCCACATTTATTTAATAACATGGTTTCTCTGGGCTGACTTCTGTCAGGCTTAGAAAGGCAGAAGCCGATTTGAAAACCTTCAAGCCTTTTCTGAGGGAGCAACTGCTAATTATCATCCTTTCCCGAATTTCCTTTTCTTGTTTGCTTGCCTTGAATGTAGGGATGGAGCGCAGCTTTGGAAGCCTGACAAATATCAATCAGTGTACAGCATGACGACTCTTTGCTTACTTCACTTGTTTACTCTAACCAAGGTTTCATTTCCTTTTAGGTGCTACTTGATACTTCTGTAGTATTTGATGTTACTGAGCAAGAGCTTTTGTTAAAGATCAAGAATACTTGTGCTAATCTATCTGTGGCAACACATGCTTGAATTGTATCTCATTTTTCTCAGTGTGAGATACCAAGTGTCTTGGTATTTGTACTATATTTCTACTGTTGCCTAATTTGGTCCAAGCTGGCCTAAACCTTTATCCAAGACATGTATTCTTGATTTATGATATTAACTGTTCTCAGTGTAAACCATGAGTTGGTGGCATGCATTTCTTCTGCACGATAGGTCAACCCCTGCACAAAATAATCACACCATTTTGCGTTATTATTTGTTCTGTTGTCCTAGTCCTGGTGACTGCCTCTTTCAAGGACATGTCTGCTAGCTGGCCACTTCTAATGGAGACACTTTGTTTTAAGAGGCTCCTTTGAGTCTGGAGAACACCCATGAGCTGCGGTATGAATACGATGCGGTGACACCTGGGAAGAGCTCTGCTGGGACAGACTCACTTGAGCCAGTGGCCCAGCAGCAGCACTGGCCACCAGCAGATGACTGAGAAAAAGTGTAAGACTGGGGCGATGGCACAGTGACTTTTCTTTGACACACTTTCCTGGCATCAAGTCACTGCTGCCCTAGGACTTCCTTAGACAAAACTGAGTCTTGCCGCCTGACAGCTTTGGGTAGCTTTTTGAGTCTGTATAGATGTCCAACATGCACAAGAACCTGGCACAGGGAGTTTCATTTCTTAACTACACATTGCATGAAGAAATACTTCCTTTTCTTGGTTTTGAGCCTCTTTCATTTTATCCCATGTACACCTTCCCCCTGCGACTCAGGTCCACCCTACAGACCTCTGCTATGGCCTTTTCCTTTCACCCCTGTGGTCTTCCTCACTCATCCTCAATAAATGGAAGATGTCACTACCATGGTATGGTAGGTATGTACACAGACCATCCTTCCCACCAAAATCCAGTGGCCTATGCATGTGACACAGGGGAGCACAGCGTGGCAGATCTCGCTTTGGCTCGGAAGGGAACGGTACGTCCTCGAGGTATGACACAGCACAGTCCCATGCAGAGGCCCTATATAGGGTCCCCAAAGCAATACAACCAGATTAGCACTGCCTCTCACAAGGGCTAATTAACTCAGGACTAATTAATAGCATCATACCACACTGACACAGCTATCCAGAGCTTGCTCTCTAGCTGCTTGCTTGGGGATCTCCTCACAGTGTGACATTCAGTGTAGATATGTCCTCGAGACACTGCCTTGCATGTAGCCCAGAAAATGGCAGGGGGACACTGTAGACTTGATTATCCACTCATTTACAGTACTTCTAGCTCTGAGCAACTCTCCTGAAGTCATTGGATTTACAGGGGTAGCTTGCCAGTGCCATACAGGAGAAAAATCGGGTAGAAAAATCATGTGTATGTGCATGCGTACACCTATGTGTGCATGTATATACAAATATATGGATTGCAAAAGAACAATATTAAAGTTGCGAATTCAATGGATCAGATTTCTTGGCAACTGCCTATGTGTAGGATAAAGATCTCTCACTTATGTCCTCATGCACACAAGTTTTCCTCAGGACCACAACCTTAGCGGGTGCGTAAGGAGGACATCAACCATACAATGAGCAGTAGCTCCATATTTTCCTTTACCTGGGGTGTTCAGCTGGCACCTCCAGGCACTGCTTGCTGCACACTGTTCAAAACCACCACCACAGACAGAATTATTAATTTCCCCCAGACCTGATTTTGGTGCCACTACCCACGGGATCGGTGCAGTGCACAATCGGCACAAACAAATGACGTTGGCTCCCCGCAGGCTGGGAGCTGAGGGAGACAGCCTTAGCTGAGGCCACAGGTAGGCATTTTCAACTCCCTTTTGATTTGTGAAACAAAAACTTTTCCATTGGAGGAACAGACCATGTATAGTGAATTTAAACCCACTGAAAATACTTTTTTCTGTTTCTTTTTCGTCTACTACTAGAATCCATCCTTTGGCCCAACCAAACCCAGTCTCCCCTACCTGCTCCTTGCCCACTGTTTATCCTCAAGTCCTACAGTTTAGGACCAGTTTCCATCTTCCAGAGCTTCCATGTCTTTCCCGAGTACCACTTTCCTCTGCCTAGACATTCCAAGTGTCATCTGAAAGCAGTGGCCAAATGTGCTCTTCTAGCTTTAACCAATATCCCTATTTCCTATCCCAGGCATCCCTCTCAGTGTAAACACCCTTCTGGACTTATTTATGTGTCCGAAGAACAGACACATGCTGAGGTAATGTGCCAAACTGGGGCAATACGTTGGCCCCTTGCAGTAGTTTGGGGTGCTGCAGGTGGACCTTGGGAAGGGCGGACACCTGAGTGCAGCACAGAGCACTCCCAGGATGCCACTTCCCTGCACTGAGATGTTATATATTTAAACAATTTGAAGTTAATTAAGAGTATTGGCTTGGAACTAAATCAGGAATCTCACACATCTGTGTTCCCTTCCTAGAAAAGAAGCAGTTTAAAGAATGCCTGAAGCTAAACACATTATTTTGTACCTTGCTAAAAAGTTTTTTTTTTTTCTTCTCTTTTAACCTACATTGCTAGATGCCTATGAACATCTTTTTAAAATGCGGGGTGATTTTTTAACTGATAATGAAAATTATTATTTTGTATGCAATTTAACTTCACCCTAACATCAGACTGCATAATTTAAAGTGAGTTTTCTTCATATACATAGCATCATAACATTGCAAGACTCAAAATCTCTGGCGTATTTAAATGCCTGTTGGTGAGGGTTTGCTTTAGATCCAAATCTCCAGCGTCCCAAGCATGCTACTAGAACCTCATGGTAGCTAAAACTAGTTTCAATGGAATCTTCTCCAGCAGGCAAGTTAGATTTTGCTTACCTTGTTTTAAATCAGATACGCTATGATTTTTATGTCTGCTATGAAAATGGCTTTGATCACACCTCTTCATGCCACTTTCACCTAAGCACTTTCAGATGTTGCCAGCCCCCAAATGATTTGTTCAAAGGTCTTAAAGAAAAGGGAAAAATTGCAACATCAGATTTTCAGACATTCAGTTGTCAGCTCTGATTTGCAATTTGCACTTGACATCATATTCATTATGGCCCACTTCATTTTTACTTACAAAGTGACACGTTTTGTTCCAAAACAATAAAAAGTACAGAGGTGGGTTGTTGTTTTTTTTTTTTTTTTCTTTTTTTAGCTTATCGTGGCACAAGTGATATCAAATAGCACTAATAGTGTCTTGGTGAAGGAACAACATGCTAGCAGGTCCAACACAAACAAAAGATAGTACTTCTCCACTTGAAATGTGGCTATGCTGTGTAAATCCTTACCATCAGATAAAGTGGGAGCAAAAAGGCTGAATGGGTTAAAAAAACCCCACTAGGACAATTCATGGAGCAAAATGGTCAAGTATTAAATATGAACATACCAGCTCGCTGAGGAGGGCCGTGAGCTGCAAAACGCTGCAGCTGGCAAAAGCCATCGGTCACTGATGAGTGCATACGGGACACGGGGCTACATGGACCTTTCGTCTAGCCAAGCCACCGCTGTTCTCACGTCCTTCTGATTCTAGGAAAATGAAAGTACAGTTTCTAGCCTGATCCAGACAATGATGAGTTGGAAAAGAAGACCCAATTATCAGATGAAATTGAAAATAAACTGAAATAATCAAGGAAATCTTTGCCTATATCAAAGCAGCACAGCAGCCGCAGCTAGATGAAGATGTAAGGATCTGAGCAGCAAAAGCAAACCCTCCAAAGTACTTTTAATGTGGAGGGAGCAAAGAATGAGCTTTGCACACCTGACAGTGACACAGAGACGGTAAGCAAGCAAGGAGCTGAGAATGGTGAACTGCTTGTGGGCGAGTGGGAGAAGCAAATACGATTGAATTAGCAGAGCTGTATGCTATGTAAAAATAATAATAATAATAAAAAAAAAACCCAAACACAACCACAGTACAAATATCAACTGGGAAGGCTTAATTCAGTCTTCCCTATTTCCCCAAGTGGAAAAAACAGTGCTGTAGGTCTGCATTTTGTCAGCACCCACACAACGAAGCTAAAGAAAATAACATTTGCTGGAGGCAGGAGGGAGCTGCATGAGGCAGGAGGGAGCTGCATGAGGCAGGGGACTGGAGCTGAAGAGGATGTGCAAACTGCCCCTTCTCCAGCCCACACTTCATGCTGAAATTCCTCTCATGCTAAGGGCACCTATGTCTGCGGCGGTAGTGGGGGCTAGAATGGGGCTGCTAAGAGCAAACTCAGTTTCATCTTTCTCTTTTTGCAGGGGTATCTCTTTGGTATAGATTCGTGCTGGGTCTCGCTTATCCTTTAGAAACCGATGTTCACAGCATCTCTGAAGAACAGTAATCATTTAGCAGATTTTTGCCATGCTGCAGCTGCTTCAAAATACAATAAGCAATTACAATTAACTAACACTGTATAAACATCTGTATAAAGAGATCCACATCATTCATCACAGATGGATCAGGATATATTCCATTGCAGGGTATCTCTCCTCAAAGACAAGACTAGAAATAAGAAAACCACTGTTCTTGTGTTGTAATAAAAACTCCACAGAGTCTCCTCATCCTGCCCTGTAATGTGTGGCATTGACAAATATAAGACAAAGAGAAGCCAGAACAAAAAAAAGGAGGTTTAGATTCTCTGCAATGCTCAAATTTTGGTAGCCAGGCATTCATAATACCTGGAGAATGCTTAGGGTCGGCTGATGAACGTATAAGGCAGGGCTGTCAGCCAGGGTGTTTCTGTGTTAAAGCATGGGTGATATCAGGAAAACAACTGCATGTACAGGTTCATACCACCTGTAGTGGCTTGGACATGGCAGAGCTGCTCCTTCTTCTGCAAGGCCCTGGGATGAGTGAGGGGCAGTAGTGCGTCGAGCGCATCCCGCAGTGCGGTGAGGTAGCTCCTAGCCACTGGAGGCTGTGCCGGCCTGAAGGTAGCCCTTCCCTCAAGGAAATTTGGAAGGGCCATGTGTGGGAATGTGATGCCTTTCCAAACTGATCAGGCTGAGGCGGAAGTTGAAGTCCCTAGGTGTGAAGCGCCCAACGAAGGGAGAAGATGCGCGGCTCCTTTTTCTGTGCACCATTTAGCAAAACAGCATATGGATCAGGATATTTATATCCACAAGGCATGATATGAACCTTGAAAAAACATTGAGAATCACCTTTTGTGAGTTCACTTGCCTTAGTTAAGTTGGTAGTGCTGGTTTTATCTCTCCAGCGACTGTTGTTAACTACTCACTGGCATTAAGTCCCTTGAATGCCTTGAAGCCACGTCTGTTTTGGTGTTTGCTAAAATTCAGCCACCTATGGCATTTGTTTATGTCTAAAATATTTACCCATACTCAATGATTATAGCAAATGTTCACTGCCAGCTATAAACACACTATGATATCCCGTGAACAGGGACAACCAGTAGACTACTTCATGGCTGCGGATCTAGCCTGAAACTTAATTCGTCCAGTGTGAAAAACCTTTTCCAGACTTTTTAAGGCTGCAGCTACAAAAAAAGTAAAATAAAGTCAGGTGCTGATGGCAACTGTCTGTCCCCATCCCACCAGCCACTAATAGCGAGCTATTGGTAACGGCGTGGAAACGGGCATCCCTTGAGTGCATAAAGCTGAGCATCTGTTTCCGCAGCTGCCAGTCAGGCAATGTCACCTGCGCGCCTCCGGCTGCCATCAAGGAGCAGCCTGTGAGCGCCGCAGCAGAGGCAGGGGCTTCGCTCCCGCCGAGGATGATGGAAGCTGCTTGTGTGACTCTTCATCAGCATGATGAAATGCTTTGTGGGCTGGCCCCAAACGCACATTCGGAAAGCGGGTGAGGAGCTGCGGGTGTTTATCGCTATTTCTGTCATAGGCAGACTCTTCCGCAAAACTAATCACGCAGGAGGGGAAAAGGAAAGTAATGGCTTATTGAAATCTCCTGCTATACATTAAAAATACAGGGCACAAGGGGGAACAGCTTGAGCATTCCTCCCCCAGGTTATGGGTTTAAGACCAAAACTCTCTGAGATGATAAAAGGTGAGATCTTGGCCCTTCTCACACTCCCCAGCGCCAGCGGCTGCACAAGAGGCCAGGGAGATGCTCTGGCCAGCAGGGCTGGGATTTCGGCACTGCTCCTGCAAGCATGCCTCCCACTTTCATTTGACACAGCTCGGGCTGGGGGCAGCACAGACCCAGTCTTGCAGCGGTACCTGTGAGTGCGTGAGCTTCCAGGCCAGGCCTGGAGGAGCACATGCGTGGAGACGCTGTGCCACACACCACTGTGACAAGCCACGAGTCAATGGCATGGCTTGTGTCCCCAGCACAGCACTGGCCCCAGCCCTTGGATTTAGCAGCCTGCTGCTACCACCCTCGCAGACCTCAGCTGGCATTTGGGGCTCTGGGGCTGCTCCCTGAAGGGGAGTCCGAGTTTCTGGCTGAGGTTCTGTGCAGCTCAATTAATATTGCTAATTGCCATGGTCACTTTCCAAGGGGAAGCAAGGAAACAAGTTGAACCCCAAACCAAACCCTGCTAGATTTCTTTCAAGCAATAGTGCCTGCTCCATGGGACACAGAGGTTGAGAGGCAGAGCTCGTCTGGTAGAAATAGTCATTCCTTAGTGTCGTTGACCTGGCCAGGGCTCCAGGAAAGAATGAGATATAGTGGCTCCAAAAATAACCTTTAAAAAGTCTCCTGGTATCTGTTAAGAAAGTACAACAGAAATGTAGTGGTCTGCTCCTCCAAAAATAAAATAGAAACTAAAGAAATACCTATTTCTTTTTGCTCCATTATTTATGTCTTAAATCTTCCTTTCCTTCTTCCATATCAAATGAGCCTATACGTACCAGAAATGAGTCATTCAGTAATATTTGCTACTTCATCAGATGGCCTGTTCCATCCATCAAGGTGGGAACAGATCCCATAGGGTTAATCTACTCCATAGGACCAGAGGCACATGTGAGATTCTGGATTGGGAGACCCAGGCTCCGTCTTCAAGTAATGACTGGGGGATCATCTTTTCTTCCCTCCTTCAGACTTGCACCCTTGTTCCTGCTGTAAAGGGACTTGGATGGTCAGGCCAGAGGGAGCTGTGGCATCTTCCACCCAGGACCTCAATGTGGGTGATGAGAAGACCAGAGCCTGTGGCCAAGCTGAGATCTACTGTATTCATAGCCCTTGATAGCCCACACTGTCCCCAAAAGCTGACGCCTTTTTAGCCAGCGTCTCTCTGAACACCATGTCTACCCACAGTGACAGCGGTTTTGCTATTTGTTTTATTTGCTATTAGTTGTACGTCAAAAGCCTTTCTATCATTATACACACATTTCAGGGTGTGGATCTATATTTTTTTAAAGCAAGCAGCCATTTGTAGTCTCTCAGTATTGGAGGAATCCAACCTGAGGTATCATTAAAGGTTCTTTGGAAGTGATACCCACCTGTTTTAAAGATGGGAGGTACTGCAACTGCCTCCCTGCCCAAGGCTCGGGAACCCAATGATGATCGTGCTGAAATTCCCACGCTGATGAGATCCTGAACGCAGAAGGACACTGGCAAATACTTGCTTTTCCAACTGGTGATGCAGTAACATTTTTTCCTTTAGAAATCTCACCTCATCCTGCTTGTCCTGAATTTCTGTCTGCATAAAGGAATGTGAATTGATCAGGTAGCTGGTCTGGGTCGGGCATTCAAATCCCTCTGGAAATGTCCTGGTACAGTGGCCAGTGAAATGGTTAATAAACCATGTGAGGAAGGGGAAGAATTAGCCGTTAGAGTGAACTGCCAGTACAGGCAGGGACAAGAGGAAAGGAAGAGGGACATAGGACTTCCTCCCTACTTTTGTGTTTTCCAGCTGCAGGCTTCATTGTCCCCGGCCTCTTTACTGCCCACAGCCTGTGCCCCAGCAGCTAACTTATATTCTGGGCAACAGACAATGGAAACCAGTTAGAGAAATGGCCATAATCCCCAACTGACAGTTTTTGTCACCTCTGTCATTTTTCCCTGGAATGACGGGTTGCTGGAGAGGGACATCTGTCAGTGTGGACAAAAAAAGTGATGGAGGGATCTCGCTCCGGACTTTGTGCGATTTCCTGGCTGAAGTCCTGGGGAGGCTGCAGCCCTCACAGCCCGGCTGCAGCCACACGATGTCTTGTCTTCCAGGTCGGATACGCAGCCGGCAGAGCTTCCTATGCTCCTTTTGTTCCATGCTCATTTCCTGGCCTGCAACGCTGTGCTCCATGGGGACATTGCACATATCAAAAATGCAGGGTGAAGTTGTCTAGAAACGGAGACAGGTTGTTTTTGGCAGGAGGCCCTTGAGCCAGAAACATTTTACCAGAAGAAATATGGTCGATATTTATGGAAAGTAGGATTTGACTTTCAATGGGGCTTATGTTCATAAGTCACTTAAGGCCCTTCTGAAAATCCCACCAATAATTCTTAAATTAAACAAGTCAGCATTTCCATGCAAGCTGAAGAACGAAGTGCTGTGTCCCACTTATGGATCTGAGCTAAGCAACTGAAAAGCCAAAGAAATCTTCAGAGGCTTGGTATGATCACGTGGAGTGCTTGTACATTTTTTTTTATGTGCAGTATGTGACATGCATCACTCAAAAGAGCCTAAAGAGCCATTGCATTCCAGCAAGTACTGGAGAGACCTTGGCAAAATGTATCATCTGGCCTCTTGTACTCACAGTGCAAGATTTAATGACCGTTGATTCATATTCAGGCTGGATTGCAATAATTTTCAGAAAATGTCTAGAGTGATAAAGGGTTCTGCCCTTAGAAATATATCTTCACAAGACTTGGTCCCAATCCCGGATGGTTTCTGTTTTCAACTGATGGTACAAAATATCCCATTAGAGTAGACAAAATTTTCTTTGGGCATCTTTGCAGGATGTTACATCAAGTCCAGAGAATCCCAAGCCAAGCCAGCTCAAGCCAGTTACTAAAATCATCTTTCAGACCACCACAGATGTATGCAGGACAGCAAAGGAGGCTGGGGGCTGACTGCCTGGGGAGCAGCTGTGTCAAAAGGGACCAGGGCATCCTGGTGGACTTCAGGCTAAGCATGAATCCGCAGTGCACACTGGCAGCAAGGAAGGCAAACATCCTGGGCTGTGCTAACAGGAGCAGAGCAGGGATGTCAGTGGAAGTGATTTCTCCTCTTCACTTGGCACTTATTGGACCACAGCTGAAATGCTGTGCACAATTTTGGCCCCCCCGGTACAAGAAAGATGGTGAACTGGAGTGAGATCAGTGGAGGCCACCAGCACACTGGTGGCTGGACCACTTGCTGTGGCACTGGGGCTGGTTCAGCCTGGAGATGAGATAGCTTTGGGAGGATCTAATAGCTGCCTGCTGGCGCCATGAGCAACTGCAACAATCCCATGATAGTCAAGAGCATTATCAGCTGCAACTGTGTGATAAATGCCACTGAAATCCCAGCCTAGAATCACCCACCAGACTATTAATTGGGTAAATTTGAGGAAAGCTGATTGCTGTTAGATTGCTTAACTAAACCACAGAGCTGCTCCTCTCCTTAAGAAGTATTGACAAGCAGAGAAAGTGATGGAAAGGGATGCTCACAATGATTACAGTTGGTAAAATGACTTCTTAGACCCCACAGAGCAGAACTCCCTTCAGAGTATGAGTTAAGGGGGCATGAAGCAAAGCTTTGTAGGTTATCTGGGCTTTGATCCAGTGGCAAACTCAGTTAGTGATAGTGTCCCACAAACACAGAGAAGCAGCCAATGTGGAAGGCAGCGTAACAGGATCCAGTCTTCTGAAGAACATCAGAAAAACTTCCTCCAGCTCTTCTAATAACCAGCAGTGGTCAAATACTTAAAATACCTGCCAGACGTTGCAAGCAATGAACAGAAGGGGATGTTGAAGTAGGGACCTGGTGGACACAAATC
>NW_009270000.1:2677997-2702451 GCF_000687185.1 Egretta garzetta | reverse complement strand
ATATGAATGGCTTGGGTAATCTTGGCAAAAGTTGGCTGAATAAATAGGTTTATGACTGTGGAACAGTCTAAAATGGCAAAGATTTGGAGATGTTTTACAAAAGGAAGCAAAAGGATTCAGATGTGAAAAAGAAAGGAAAGAATGAAGTTAAAACATGGCTCTATTACTTTTGAAACTGAGGCTGGAAAGGCAGAAAAGGTTTCAAATGAGATAGGTATCATGGTTCTAGGAGAAAAGACAACAACTATACAGAAGGTGACTTTTCTGATAGTATCTGTTGTAGGTAGCGGGGTATCTTCCACACAACAAAAAACACTGATGGTGGACATTGGCAGAGCTTAGAGTGCAAATGACAGAAGAACAGACCCCCCAAAAACCACAAAAGAAAAGGCAGGTGGCTGCAGTAACAGTTGCTCTCCTTAGCTGTGACTACTGGGGATGCAAGAAAAGTAAAGACTGCTCCAGGAAGCAGCTAAGAAAGAAGAGATGCCCATGAAAACTCAAGCCCACACCAATGAGCAAGAAGAAGAAACAATGGGAAGATGGAGGAAAAAAGAGACCCTGAGGACGCGGCAAGTGGGACTTGAATTTGGGTCGTAACCAGTGCTTTGAGAAAAGAGGAAGGAGGAAATGCGTAGTATCTGTGGAGAAGGAGGAAGGAACTGAGGAGTGACAGCCCGGCTGCAGCCACACGATGTCTTGTCTTCCAGGTCGGATACGCAGCCGGCAGAGCTTCCTATGCTCCTTTTGTTCCATGCTCATTTCCTGGCCTGCAACGCTGTGCTCCATGGGGACATTGCACATATCAAAAATGCAGGGTGAAGTTGTCTAGAAACGGAGACAGGTTGTTTTTGGCAGGAGGCCCTTGAGCCAGAAACATTTTACCAGAAGAAATATGGTCGATATTTATGGAAAGTAGGATTTGACTTTCAATGGGGCTTATGTTCATAAGTCACTTAAGGCCCTTCTGAAAATCCCACCAATAATTCTTAAATTAAACAAGTCAGCATTTCCATGCAAGCTGAAGAACGAAGTGCTGTGTCCCACTTATGGATCTGAGCTAAGCAACTGAAAAGCCAAAGAAATCTTCAGAGGCTTGGTATGATCACGTGGAGTGCTTGTACATTTTTTTTTATGTGCAGTATGTGACATGCATCACTCAAAAGAGCCTAAAGAGCCATTGCATTCCAGCAAGTACTGGAGAGACCTTGGCAAAATGTATCATCTGGCCTCTTGTACTCACAGTGCAAGATTTAATGACCGTTGATTCATATTCAGGCTGGATTGCAATAATTTTCAGAAAATGTCTAGAGTGATAAAGGGTTCTGCCCTTAGAAATATATCTTCACAAGACTTGGTCCCAATCCCGGATGGTTTCTGTTTTCAACTGATGGTACAAAATATCCCATTAGAGTAGACAAAATTTTCTTTGGGCATCTTTGCAGGATGTTACATCAAGTCCAGAGAATCCCAAGCCAAGCCAGCTCAAGCCAGTTACTAAAATCATCTTTCAGACCACCACAGATGTATGCAGGACAGCAAAGGAGGCTGGGGGCTGACTGCCTGGGGAGCAGCTGTGTCAAAAGGGACCAGGGCATCCTGGTGGACTTCAGGCTAAGCATGAATCCGCAGTGCACACTGGCAGCAAGGAAGGCAAACATCCTGGGCTGTGCTAACAGGAGCAGAGCAGGGATGTCAGTGGAAGTGATTTCTCCTCTTCACTTGGCACTTATTGGACCACAGCTGAAATGCTGTGCACAATTTTGGCCCCCCCGGTACAAGAAAGATGGTGAACTGGAGTGAGATCAGTGGAGGCCACCAGCACACTGGTGGCTGGACCACTTGCTGTGGCACTGGGGCTGGTTCAGCCTGGAGATGAGATAGCTTTGGGAGGATCTAATAGCTGCCTGCTGGCGCCATGAGCAACTGCAACAATCCCATGATAGTCAAGAGCATTATCAGCTGCAACTGTGTGATAAATGCCACTGAAATCCCAGCCTAGAATCACCCACCAGACTATTAATTGGGTAAATTTGAGGAAAGCTGATTGCTGTTAGATTGCTTAACTAAACCACAGAGCTGCTCCTCTCCTTAAGAAGTATTGACAAGCAGAGAAAGTGATGGAAAGGGATGCTGACAATGATTACAGTTGGTAAAATGACTTCTTAGACCCCACAGAGCAGAACTCCCTTCAGAGTATGAGTTAAGGGGGCATGAAGCAAAGCTTTGTAGGTTATCTGGGCTTTGATCCAGTGGCAAACTCAGTTAGTGATAGTGTCCCACAAACACAGAGAAGCAGCCAATGTGGAAGGCAGCGTAACAGGATCCAGTCTTCTGAAGAACATCAGAAAAACTTCCTCCAGCTCTTCTAATAACCAGCCCCTTGTTGTGTAATTCAGACCCTGCATTATTAAGGAAGAAAGAGCCCACTGGTTGAATATGAATGGCTTGGGTAATCTTGGCAAAAGTTGGCTGAATAAATAGGTTTATGACTGTGGAACAGTCTAAAATGGCAAAGATTTGGAGATGTTTTACAAAAGGAAGCAAAAGGATTCAGATGTGAAAAAGAAAGGAAAGAATGAAGTTAAAACATGGCTCTATTACTTTTGAAACTGAGGCTGGAAAGGCAGAAAAGGTTTCAAATGAGATAGGTATCATGGTTCTAGGAGAAAAGACAACAACTATACAGAAGGTGACTTTTCTGATAGTATCTGTAGGTAGCTGGGTATCTTCCACACAACAAAAAACACTTATGGTGGACATTGTCAGAGCTTAGAGTGCAAATGACAGAAGAACAGACCCCCCAAAAACCACAAAAGAAAAGGCAGGTGGCTGCAGTAACAGTTGCTCTCCTTAGCTGTGACTACTGGGGATGCAAGAAAAGTAAAGACTGCTCCAGGAAGCAGCTAAGAAAGAAGAGATGCCCATGAAAACTCAAGCCCACACCAATGAGCAAGAAGAAGAAACAATGGGAAGATGGAGGAAAAAAGAGACCCTGAGGACGCGGCAAGTGGGACTTGAATTTGGGTCGTAACCAGTGCTTTGAGAAAAGAGGAAGGAGGAAATGCGTAGTATCTGTGGAGAAGGAGGAAGGAACTGAGGAGTGAAGTTCTGGAATTTATGGAATTTATGGAATATTTTGAAGAACAGGAAGAGGTACAGAACAGACAGGCTAGGCCAGGAAGAGTGTTTGCAGCACAGCTGGCTGTCACACGTCAGTAGAAACATAAGCTAATGGTGTATTTTTCTCTCAGATGTGTTGTCCATGAGCCAGGGACACTACAGGTCAAAGAAAAAGCCATAACTTGGACCAGGTGAAATGAAAACTTCAAAGAGCTAGTCTGAGGCAAACAGGCCAGCAACCAATTTAATCATGGGGCATGCTACCACTTTGTTTTGTACACTGTTATAGAAAATTCACATAATCCAATAATCACATTTACCCTTAGAGTCAAACAAAAAGCACATCATAGCTAAGAGGATAAAATACAATTTTAGGAAAATTTCCATTGGTGTATTAGGTGAGACAGGTATGGACACTGGTCCTGATACTAGAAACACTCTTTTTGCCAGAAGAAGACACGGCTACAAAGTCTTAAGCACCCACCTCAGACCTAGTGTAAACAGGGACATTTATGTGCTACAGTGGATTACACTAATAATCTACCCCAATGCTACAGGAAAGATTATTTCCCTTTGTAGAATAATTAACTTCTCCGTGTCCTAGATGACTGAAATTTCTTTTACGCCCTGACTGAGCAGGCCAGTTTACTTATATGTGTGCCTTTAATGGCATGCCTCACTGTTCTCATGATCTATAGCAGCACTTTTTAATTTTTAATCACTTGCTAAATTAGAGATTATATTGCCAGCCTTTTGTCCACTTCAAATAGCTTTCAACTCTTTTTTTTTTAATATAGAAAAATAGGAATTGTTATCTCTTTTTATATTGCTGAAGAAGGCCAAGACAGAGATTAGCCACTAGCTTCACTAAAGCCAAATTTTAGTCAAAGAAATGCAGAAATTACAGTTTTATAATCCTTCCAAGAAGGGAGTTACATTATTCATGTGAATGCTAAATATATTTTCCATTATTTTCTTCATGTGAATGCATTCTTGAACTACTCCACTCAAGATTTTTATCAGTTTCAGATGCAAAGGCACAGTATTAAAATACTTTAGTAGTAACTTGAGTTGACTAAAAATTCTATACAGTGGAGCCATCACCAAAGGTAATGACAGCAATACTGCTGATACTGATTTGTGTGTTCTGTGTTTATTCTTTTCATACTGTTGTTTGATTTCCTACAAGCCACCTTGGGAGGCAGTAAGCAAACCTCAGTTTATCCAAAGGGTTAATAATGAGAAACTTGCTTCCCAAATGCTTCTCAGATTCTGAGGCACAACTGGTTACTTAAAAGGATTTGGTAGACTGTGCCTGCTGTTAAGCCAAAGAAGAAAGATAATTTGTTATATTTTTAAAATGTATTCAAGCCTATAAAACCACCGGTCTTCAGGGAGGGGTGTTCTTCATTTCAGATAGCACGCCAAACACTGACATTTGGGAGGGAGGCTGCCTGAGATGAAGTATAAATGAGGGGCTTTTATGAGAGATACCAGATAGCCTTTAACAGAGAAGTATGTCCACAATGCGTTTAAGCAGAAACCTGGCTTCCCACGACATGGTTGGTGCTGTTACACCCTACGGTGTTATAATCTCAAGCAACAGAAGGATCTTTCTAGCTTTTGCCTTAGCTGGTGGAGCTGCCAGCCATGTCAAATTGCATAACGCTGTTGTATGTCTACTATGTGCTGGGTGGAGACGACAAAGTTATTCTGCTTGTTTTGTTAGCCAGAAAGCTTCAGGCAAAGCTATTTCAGTATAGAACTATGTTATTATTGCAGTGACAGGTCAACACCATGGATATATGCTACTAAAAAGATCACCAAGCATTTGTTTAAGAAGGAATCTGGAAAAATAATTTAAAAAAAAGGGAAGGCAATAAAAAATTAAGGAAGTACTTTGAGAAAAGGTAAATGACTGTAAGACACCATTCTTTTGGGTTAAAGTCAAGAAACTGTGTAACACAGTCGTCTCTAGCCTAGTGCGAACACCAGCAGAACTGGGACAGGCAAAAATAGGAGTGTTTCTTGGTTGCTGCAATACCTGCTCCTTCACCAGACGGTGTGGCACAGCGCTGAGGGCAGCTATCAACATTTTGATGCTTTTTCTCTGAGCATTTCTGAAACAAGATCACCATGTCAGTTAACACCCATTCCCACCCGCCATCTCCAAGAGTCCCCGACACTTGCTGCTGAAGCAAGCTGCTGACCAGAATGAGCCTTAAAGGCAGCCACATCATCTGCTTGGCCTTTATGTCAGCAGGTTCTGGTCTGGTCCGTAAGGAAAACTCATGGCAGTGACATCCCATCCCACCTCACACAGTTTAAAACCATGGAGCAAGGGGAAGGAGGGCAGTGATTTATTCTGAGTGACTCCCAGACCTTTGTGTCCACACCACACAGGGGTGGGTGCCACCCATCTGACTGCAGCACAAAGGTGTCCCACAATGCAGGACTATGTACTGCATATTGGCAGGGATGAAAGCTCCCTTACTTCCCGTCTGGCCCCCCATCGTCTTTCTGTTCAATAATTCTAGGCCTTAAATATAAAAACTCCTCTATTCAAGAAGAGACCTCTGGGTTTCATAGTACTGGTTGGAATGGGGCCTTGCCAAGGCAGGACATGTGAGGTCCCACATCATCACCGCTGCATGTCACTTTCGCTGGTCTCCTCACCCCATACCCACCCGCCCAGATGGGGCTCCACCGGCTTGAGGATGTTCAGACACTGCTCATGTGAGCTGGGAGAGAGCAAGGCGCAGGGCACCACATAGTGGGTATGATCCAGCACTCGTAAACCACAGACAGCTGGTCCCTCCTCTTGTTCTCAGAAAAGCTCCTAGCACTGTTTTTCTCATTCACCAAGAGCCTCCAAAGTCTCCTTCAGCTTGGTGGCCTCTTCACTCCTTATGGCCAGAAACGGATCTACCTCAGCTTCTCCTGTTGAGCACTCGTGCCTTTGTGTTGGCTCCTGCCAGGAAATCCACCCTGCTCCCCTCTCTTTCTCCCCTGCGGGACCTCCCCGCTCCTGCCAGCATGCTCACTCTCACCATGCTCATACTGCTCTTCCTTTCGACTTACGTGGCTTAAATGCGCTGTGACTGAATTAACCACCAGAGCTCTCCTACTGATCCTGCCATCCAAACTGCACCAAACCAAACTGCTGTCGTATTTGGAAAATTATCGTGTCAGTCGATGGCCAGTCTGAGCTATCAGTTCCAACTGGCAATGCTCTCTCTTCACCAGTCACCCTGTTGTCACATATGCTTTCTGGGCACAGATTGATTTCTGAATGAGAATTGATCCTTCTCATCAGCATTAAGTTGGAGGCATCAAATGAAACTAGCGGGAAGTATGTTCAAAATAAGTAAAATGAAGAGCTTTCGAGCTTCTTGCTGCAAGATGTGGCAGATTCAAGAAGTTCATGTGGTCTCCTGGGGAGACTGTGCAATTTCATGGCAGACAAATGCACTGAAGATCAATAAATTTGTGGAAAGCACACCTGGTACAGGAGGTCCTGTGCCACTAATGGCTGGCGGATGGGACTGCACTCGGTGGAGGTATCATTTTATACCTTTTCGTGGGCTTCTGCTTTTGGTTCCCAGCAGAAACAGGGCACTGGGTTGTACAGACCTTTGGTCTGATCCAATATGGCCTTTCTTATGTTCTTACATTAATCATAGAATCATAGAAACATGTAGCGAGACAGCAGGGAGCCTCACAACATGGCTGGTAGGCGAAGGACTTTATTTTCCAGTCCCCGTGCTCTGGGGTTTAGATTAGGAACAGCTTACAGCTGAAGGATCCCTGAGCAGGCACGGACTGTGCCAGCCTGGGAGCTGGGCACAAGGATAGCTGTTGTGCCCAAAGTAATTATCCTGGCAGGGCTGGGCTGACAAGGCTAATAAATAAGAGATGTTTGAGCAAGCAGTTCTTTACAGCTTGCTTCATCTTCCTCTTCGCAGAGGAGTGAGTTGGACATGTCCTCAGTTGTTCTCACCACTTAGTCCTCCACCCTAGGGGATTTTGCACCGGAGACCTTAAAAACACTCACAGATGCAGAGTGGAAAACATGACTTTTCATGGAAGTCCACTCATTCAGTGCCTCCCCAGAAAGCCCCAGCAGACTTCCAGGCTAACCAGTAAGGCTCCCTGCCTTCTTGCCACCCAGATGCTGCTGCCAGAAAGATGTACAAACAACCCAAGAAGAACCCTTAGCCTCACCATGAGAAAGGCTTGCTGCCAGAGAGCGGGGCGGCAGGAGCAGGTCTGAGGAATGGTTTCAGAAGACAGGATTCAGGCAGGAGGTGCAGGATTCAGACAAGGATTTGAACTTTCTGACCCTTCCTTGAGCCTTGGATAGAGGCAACATGGGGAAAAAAAGTTTGGCACAGCGACCAGCTGTTGCTTGTGGTTTGCTGTGTTACAAGGGAAGGAGCCTCTCCATAAATAAGCCCCTCTTCTATTGCAGATTAGACAGAACTGTAGAGCGTCTTCCTTGCATATTGCTCAGTCAGGCAGCATTTCAACAGAGCAGAAAAACATCCTCTTTTTTTTCTTTTTTTTCTTCTTTTTTTTTTTTTTCCCCTTCATTCCCCTTCAAGAAGCAGCTTGAGTGTTTGAAAGTTCTGTGGTTTGGTTTGGAGTTCAGTCATCCCTACAGAGAACTTGTTCTGCCAATCTCTACATACATGTCAGCCTAAATAGCAACAGATGTACAGTACCTTAGATGTATAAAATTTTCATAAAATATAACAAACGCTGTTTTTCCACTTGGGATGAGTCATTAACCATATGCTCATGATACTGCTCTTTTCAGGGGAAGAGCTGAAGTCCTGTGTTTGGGCTAGAGAGAGCCCAGTCCTGTGAGCTTTCTCAAGAGCAAGGGCAAGACTCCTTGCACCCCAGTTCCCTTAAGGACCCCTGAGACCCCTGCAACACAGAGAAGTCACAAGTCCAGTGCTTACAACTTCTTTGTAGGAGCAACCTCTTCTCTGGGGTGGGAGCACTGTCTTCCCCTACTGATGAGGGAAGGGTAGCACCCCACCGCAACTCTGCATAAACCTGCCAGCACGTGAGCGTGCACGTAGGGGACATCCTTTCAGGGGATATCCAAGCACACCTGGTCTCATCGCACTTTCTATGCTTCTGAAGGCAGCGAGGGTGTGCCTGAGGCACGGCGCTGCTTGGAGCACCCCCAGGGGAGCTGCAAATCTGCACGCAAGCCCTTGGTGTGGGCAGTGGCATTATAGACCCAGCGATTTTGACCCTTCCTCCTCCCATGAGCAGTAATGAATTGAAAACGCTCTCACAGAAATTTCTTTATGTGAGTTTGGAGATGGGCCTGATCCACCTCCCACCGCAGCCAGCAGGAGTTTCCCCCTACCTCAGCAGGAGTGGGAACAGGCCTTTGCTTCTGCCAGTACGTCCTCTCCCTCCAGGGTTTTTTTGCTCGCTGAACCTTCCCTCCAGGTGAGCTGTATGTGCAAATAGGAGTTAATCCCTTGGCTAAAATATTATTTAAAGGCAGAACTTACTAAATGCTGCTCCACTGGGGTTTAAGGAGGTTATATTTTAGCTCATCAGCAAAACCATGGCTGAGCCTAGAAAAACAGCGAGCTGTGAATATAAACAGGAAAGTGATAGTTGAACTTTGCCGTGTATTCCAGTCCCTCACATACAAGCTGTACAAATGTGGCCACTTCTTTTTAATTTTGACAGGAACTCTGAATTTCAGTTCTATTCAGTACACCGGGAACATCAATCCACCTCCCAGGGAGTTTACCAGCAATACTGGCTCTGATGGCTTCCCCTGGATCCCACATGAGTGTCCAGTCCTACGTCTCCTTGGTATTAGCCTTCATTTACTCTTGGCATGGTCTGAGCAAATGGCCACTAGGAATTGAGTTGGGGAAGAGCTCACAAACCTAGTTAGTGGTTTTGTACAATGAAGAGCATTGCCACGTCCATCCTGTCCATGCACAAAACATACTTCAGTGTCCAGGAAGAGCCACTAATCTGGAGGACGAAGGTCTTTTCTCAAGAGTCCAGGTGTCAGCCCAAGTGAACCAGCGGAGGCAGGGAAGTGTTTAGTGCACGACAGCCAGGTCTGCTTGGCAGCTACTAAGATGGACAAGACTGAAATGGTGCAGCATAGGTAAAGAAAGACGTCTCCGAGCACTACATGGTAGCTCTCCTGGCTGTGGGAAGCCCCTCCTCGCTGAGCAAGTGGGCTGTAAAGCAGCCAGCGAGGTGCAGCTGGCCAGTGCAGGGGAACTCGGAGAGCTCTGCATCTATCATAACCTGTCTTTATTTCACCTCTTTCTTCACATACAGTGCACAGGTTATGATTAAATCACTGCTGCATACTGGTGAACCCCGTTCGACATGAGGACAGTATCTCTAACCCTACAGCATCATACCTCCAGAATACGGAGGGCAATGATCTGCTTTCCTTTGTCAACTCTAGCTCTGGTTTGTTCATTGTTGAACGCTGTAATCCAGACCATGCTTTATTATTAATGACCTCTTCTTATTTATTTCAGTTATTATGAGCACTTAGCACGCACTCATCATCATAGATTATGAGTTTGTTTTATGGGGATTACGTTGAGTAATTATTATTCCAAGTAAGAGAAATGAACTGTCATGCTCCCCCCACTGCCAGCAGCTTTTAATCTGACCAGACAGCAAGGAACCCAGGATTTCACAGTTTAAACAGATGGAAAGGCCTGGGCAAAGAGGTATATCTTGCAGCTCCTTCTAAATGCGGCCAAGTTCGCGCTAAAGCATATTTCTGTCAGGGGCGTATTCCAGAGGTGTGAACCTGGAGTGCCCAGTGAGCTTTCAGCTCCAGCTTCCAGCTAAGAATAGTTCATATGGCAGATTGGAGGTAGTGAGGCTGTTCTTAAATGTCCTGGCCTTTGGCTGTAGTGACCACAACCTTGAATTTCACCTACCTGTCAACTGCGATACTGCGCAGAGATCAGAACGCTGGCATGGTGGAAGGCTAGGGCATCTCCTCCGGGTGTTTTTCCAAGAGTGTTTTCAGGATTTAATGGAGACATTGTCAAAAAATACCAAAGAGGATTAAGTGGTGGGGTGCAGGCCATTCTGTTGAGGATCCTCAGGAAGAGTCGGAGGGCTTCCTTCAACTGGGGCTTTTACACCAAAGCACGAGCATGCTCTGTTATCTTACTCGGGAGCATAAAGCAGAGCTCTGGGAACAGGGGCAGGGCCGAAGCTTGTAGGGGACGTCTGAATCTGGGTTTGGACATGTGGGGAGGGAGAGCAGGGGCACAGTGACCTGCTGGTCTGAGCGTGGGTGCAGACCTCTGGGGAATGGTGTAGCGGAGACACAAGGCTGGGTGCCGTGAGGTGGCAAAACAGCTCCTCAACATGGACAGGTAGGATGTTGTGTCAATGATTAGCTGTTGTTCAAGCTCCAGGTGTGGTCTGAAGGTTCAAACCAGACCACTGCCAGTACAGCTTTGGCCAAGGGGGCTGTGGGATCTCTCCTTTAAGTTGTAAAATGGTGCACACACCCTAGTCAAGTGGTGTTTTAACTAGGTCAAAGGAGGTAGCCATGGGACCAAGCTGGAGAAGTTTTAGTAGTAAAAGCAAAATTGAGGCTAATGATGGAGCTCATCGGTGTCCCAAATTATTTCTTTGAATAGTGTAAGCCAGACTTTGCCAATAAATAGAAGCCATTTGAGGGAAGGGGGACATTTTATTGTCCTCTTTCAATGTACCCTGGACATCGCTGAGAGCAGGTTATGTGACAGTAGGAGGAGTCCTCCATCCAGTTCAGGAGCCACAGCGGTGCTGTACGGTACTTCTCTGCATGGGAAATAGATGTCAGCAGTTGCACAAAGCCAAATCCATGGAAGGAAGAAGCAGCATAGAGGGTTATCTTGGTGAAGGACAGAGGTGCCGCAGGTACAATGTTTTTTTTTGGACATGAGGTCTCCTCTCCCACAAGCAAGTGATCCATGCCATTGCACGTAGCCCTACTTCTGCTATAATAATGAGCCTCACACTCCTCTTGACACATGGTCCAGACCAGTGAGGTCCATGCCCCGTGTTCTGCATGGAGAGAAAAAAGGTGTACAGGGGCAGTGCCATCCGACCCTTCCTGGAGCAGTCGGCCTTTCTAGTTCGAGATGACATTCAGGATGTGGAAAGAGGGACTATGCTCAGGAGACTGGCAAAAATAGATCGCAGTTTGACTAGGAGATCACACATAAATATATGTGGGCTGTGCCCAGGCTGTCCCACAAGAGAAGAATTTGGCATGTGTTGAAGATGGGCCAAGATGCAGGTATTGGATGGTTTCCAGGCATTATTGTTTCTGTAAGCAACACCAACAGAAAGATATTGGATCCCCAGCAGTTGTCATGCAAAATCATTCTCAATCCATTTCATCCTCACGAGTACTGTTGCCCTCCACCTCACCTTCACAAGAGATGGTGATAGGAAGATCATGACTAACCGGGGAGAGTTTTTGACTCAAGCTGAGTTTTAGGAAACGAGATGTGTCGGATCCACATAGCCGTGCCAAAATGGCTTATAAACAGTGCTGCCCAGAGCGCTGAACGTTAGAGACGTGTGACCAAGAACTTCACCAGCGTTTGAGCAGCGGCAAACACCGAGTGGGAGGAAGGACGCGATCTGTGGGGAAGGCGGTGGGAAGGGGAAAAGAGGTGGCTGGGCTGGCTTGTGAGTCCCCGCTACCCTGCGCCCGGCGTCTGCTTAAATTCAAACCAGACACAAGGAGCACGGCTCTCCGTGAGAGCTGTTGTCCAAGCTGCTGCGCAGAAAGGAAACCTGAGCTGGAGCGGGGTCTGGTCTGGGCACTTTGAAGTGATTTCTTTCAGTAAGGAAATCATTTCCTTTGTCTGTACATGTTCAGGAAAACTGCCTCTTTGGAGACTGGTTCTTAGGACATTCGGATCATAATTGTTTTGTCCAGAAAAGCTCCGTGACTGGAAATGAAAAAAAAAAAAAAATTATAAACGGTAGGGAAAAAAAAAAGCTTGTGAATATATATTACATCCATATGCGGAGGGAGGAAAAAAGGAACCAGGGCTCCATTAAAACAACACTCGAGATCTCATTCTGCTCTCAGCTACACTGGGGTTACCCCGCTGAAAAGACCCGAGCCAAGCTCCGACTGGAGAAAGAAGGGGAGCTACCGCGGGCAGCCCTCTCTCTGGTAGACACGGGCGGTTTTGTCTGGCGCGGTGCCGTTTGGGGTTTCAAAATGTCATGTATCTTTGCGACACCTTCTACACTGCGAGGGGATCGGAAAGGGGCAGCAGAGATAGACAGAGGGCACGGGTTTAGAGGTGCTTTGCTGGGACCGAGAGGAGAAGGGATACGCTGTCATGTACGCAGCGAGACAGCAGGCGCTGCCGGGGCTCGGGTTTCTTTTCTTTCCAGCTGTTTGTTTCAACAAGCGCTCTCATGTTCCCCGCCAGCGAGAGGCGGGGAGCCTTTCTCCCCTTTCCCTCTGTCCCCGTGCCCTGCTCCCCGCCCGCGGGGCGACCAGCAGCAGGCCTGCGCCCTGGCCACGCCTGGGCTGCCCATGCCCTCTTCCCACTCGGGGCCCAACCTGGATCCCTTACACGTGCCTAACTTCTACTGAAGTCAGTGCAAGTGTTATGTCTGCGGGATTAGCTGTGTCCCTGGGCGATTCCTAATATTTTCTTTCCTTGCATTCTTCACGTTGGAAGACTTAACCGAGTCGCAGAGCTCTGGTGTCCAAGAGACCGTTCCCCTTCCAGAGCAGGATCTCTCCCTCCAGTACACTTGCCAGCATGCTGTCCAGTCCAATTTCAAGTGAGTTAAATGTTGGTGTTTCCATCACTTGCCTGGAAGACAATTCTGCTGCTCAAGCGGTCCAAACCATTAGGAACATTTTCCTGATATTCAGCCTAAATATTCTCTTTCTCAAATTCATCCCATTGCTCCAGGGATTCATGTTACTGGAGATGGGCTCATATTAAAATCTCTTGCTGTGCCTTTCCCTGGACAAATTCACTCAGTACTTTCATAGAGGAAGGAAAGAAAGAAGGAAAGAGAGAAGGAAGGAAAAAAGGAAGGAAGGAAAGAGAGAAGGAAGGAAGGAAGGAAGGAAAGAGAGAAGGAAGGAAGGAAGGAAGGAAGGAAGGAAGGAAGGAAGGAAGGAAGGAAGGAAGGAAGGAAGGAAGGAAGGAAGGAAGGAAGGAAGGAAGGAAGGAAGGAAGGAAATTGAGTCCTTAAAGGTGCTTGTTTGGTACATTGGCACATGAAGCCCACTATTTACGTACCAAACAGGCATGCCATTTGTAGCAATAGTAGAAGCTTCTTCCCATTCCACTAAATCCCTGTAACTGTATTTTAGAGAGATTGCATCTAACAAAGTTATTCTTTTGTGTCTCATGCAGCCTTTAACTTCAACTGGTAGTGCTGAGATAAACACAGATGGGTGACAACTCTGGTGACAATGTTGGTTCTTATTCAGTAAAGCAGAGACGCACATACTTAACTTTAAGACTGAGCTTAGCTGAATCCAGTTTTTGTGCTTTGGATACTTGTCAAATCTGAAATGGCCAAAATTACCAACCCACTTCATGCAGGTCACCAAACAGCACTGCGGACATGGGGGGTTTATTCTCTGTGGTCGCCCTCCAACGTGTGCTGAACAGCTACAGTTCAATCAGTTGCAAGCACTCAGAGTAACCATCTCACATATGGGTGAAAGAATGGAAGAACTTAAATCAGCTGCCTCCTGCCCTAATCTCTCTGAAAGAGTCCTTTGGAGTATGATTCCTAATGTGTACGGTTTAGTTTTCAATTGATTGTTTCACTGGCATTCAAAAATGTCAGCCTTGTGCTCCAAGAAAACAACACATATTCACTAGTCAATGGAAATCTGAGGCATTTATGCCTCTTAAATGAATTATGGAGGCTGTGAACTCAACTTACTTCAGTCTTTTCTTCAATTACTAAAACTATTTATATTTCCTCCCTTTCTGGTTCTTTTGCATTTGAAGAATAAATTACAAGTAACTGATCAGATTATTTCTTCCCTTTAGGGAAACAAATGCAATAGGGCTTCAGACATCTTTCTTCTCAGATATTACCAGCATTATCTAATAGCGAAAACAGGTTTCTGCAGGCCCCATGCCCAAACCTGCTGGTTCCTTAGCAAATTCTACAGGAAAATGGGGTGCCAAAGCTGTTGGTTGCAGAAGGCATTTGTGTGTGTCTGCCTCAGCCCTAGACTCTGCATCTTCTATATGCACTGAAATCTCACTCCCCAGAATTCTTCCTTTTTGGGGAATCCTTTCTGTGTAGAGGAGAGAAGCATGGCTGGGTGTATGCACATCAGTGCATCTCAAAAAATACTGTGCATTTATCTCTTTTAGGTGAAAGAAAAATGATAACAGGCACTGGCTCCAAGGATCACTGAATTAATTACCGGTTGTACCGCATGCCGCTAGTAAATGAAGAAAGTCAGCCTAAATCGGAAGTGTTAGATAGCTGTGCTGTTTACAAACATGGCAGCCCAAGGTTTGAGCCCTTTGGGATGTAATACTGCTTCTGAACTGTAATTGAGGAACATCATCCCTGCCCTGAACTACTGAGGTCAACAGCCTTCTTCTGCAGGTCCCACTTGGAAACCCCTGTCTGGCCTAATGGTTCCAGGAGAGGAAGGAGGCAGGTAAGAAGACAGAGAGTCAAGGCTGAAGCAGGGGTGTTGTTGTCATTATTATCATTATCATTATTATTATTATTACTATTATTACTGCTTTAATTACAGTGTTTAAAGTGCATACCTGATAGATAACACCAGTCTGTTGTCTACTACTCAGCTTCATCAGATCTCCAAATGCTTCACAAAACCAGCACTGTTATCCTAATTTTACTGGGGCTCTGGGACTTTTGAAACAAATAAGGTGCTTGTGTGCCATTCAGGGAAAATATAGGGAGATGGATGCTTTGGGGATCATATTTGTACTGCTGTGGTTTCCATGCATGTCCACTGGTCATGTCCTCGCTGTGAAGGCCTGACCTCCAGATGTCCAGAAGTTTTTGACAAAAGTCCAGTGTCTCTTTTTTTTCTTTTTTTTTTTCCCCTTGCCCAGGCAAACTTTCCAGTTGGAAACTGATGCCACAGCCAGGGAAAGCCAAACATATGGAAGTTTCACATTTTGCAGACAGGAAACACTCGGAGGACCAAAGGTCATCTACCAGGCTGGGGCTAAAGCCAGGGTTACAACCCACATTTCCTGACCTCTGAGGCAGCGCTAAACCCACCAAACCCCCTCGTCCTTCTCTATGCGCATTATATTTCCTCTACTCTTTCCATGGCTTTCAAGAGGACCTAAAGCCCTGTGGACATGGTTTCCACAGTGTATGTTCAGCTGGCTGGCCAGCCCGTCCTGTGAAGCCTCAGGCATTGCTTTAGTAGAAATATGTAGCAATAATAATGTGGCCGCCTGCTCTGTGCATGTTAATACTGTCACCGCACTGCTTTGTCAGCTGCCCGGAGCTGTTGGCGAGCCCCAGCCGAAGTACCCTTGCTGGCCTCCCTTTCTGCCAGGGGATATTTGCTGTGTCCAGGTGCCTGTGTGGCCTCGTCCCCCTCTCGCGTGTCAGCACATTGCAGAGCAATGAGCACAGGCTGGGCTGGGATCGCTGGCGTGTTGTTGCTGAACTGTCTGCCCTGATTTCAATCCGTCCCAAATGGCTCTGTGTTTGTACAGGCTGGTGTGGGGTGCTGGGGTGGTCAGGAGGTGCCCTGGGCTGTTACGGCTTGTCTGAGCAGACTTCCTTCCTTCCCTCCACCCCGCTCCCAACCTACAGACAAACACTGCTCTTCTGGATTTGGCAGTAAAGCTCATTGTTTTGGGCTAGGTCCTCTTTTATAGGCTCTTATACAGGCAGTTGGTCTCTCTCTTGGTTAGGTTGGATTCATAGCGGGTGCTCTGGGCCACATCCAGCAAGGCTATTCTCCTTGAAAGGGTCCCCTGCCACCAGAAAGCACGTGGCAGAGGGATGGAGGAGGAAGATGAGCTGTTCCCTTTGGGAGCATGAGGGTTGCTGGTTTTGTTTAGACAATAAGAATGTCCCTCCATGTTGCTCTGCATAAGCTGGAGGTCAGCTCACCCGAGGGATGGGATAGCTCCCTTATGTTGACTGATCTCCTGCACATTTTCACCTAGGACTTTGCATTTCTCAGGCCGTATTGCTTTAGAGGTTGAGTTTACGGCAAGAGGACGCGAGGCTAATTTCAGGAACACTGTGGTAGCCCCAGGGGATTTGTTTATATTCTGTATATCATCTCCACTTGAAGCTGTACAAAAAGGTGCGCAACAGAAAGGGATGCATGCATGTATGCGTGCGTATATTTGCTTTTGTGATGTTCCATGAAAATGCTAAGCAATGAAATCTCTTTTTCACTTTTTCCCCCCTCCGGACTGATTTATTAATAATTTGTGTTCCATTACAAAAAATGGGCTTTTATGTGAATTGTATTGTGCCCTGAAATTGTTTTAGTGGCAGATCATAATTTACTATTGGGGTTTCAGGAGTCAGTGCGGAGCACAGTGCCATCTCCATATTCATATTTCAGATCTGTCAGAGCACCCGGATTGTTCGTGTAATCAGATGGATTTCCATTCGAGTCCTTGAGAGACAAGAAAACTGGCCATCACAGAGAGATCCTTGGCAATTAAAATGAATAAGAGCTGCCACTCTCAGTGGATGTCTTCTGGGTTACCATGGGGGACAGAGATTGGTATGAGGTTTAATCAGGCACTAACAGCACCTTGCTGGGAACTTCATGGCTGATAAAGGCAGCAGCATCAGACCAAGTAGCTCCTCTCTTTTTAAAGGGAAAGCAGCCTTTTTTTTTGAAATATAATAAATCCCGTGAAGTTTTGTAGTGTTTGAGAGCAGAGAAGAGTTACAGGGTTTGGGGTTACTTTTATTCTCTTCTCCACAAATGAGTCACCCCTCTTTGTCTGCTAAAATGAAGTGAAACGTGCGTGCTGGATGCATTTTCTGGGTGGTTTTCTAATTGCTTATATTTTGCTTGTGCTGTGGCTACTAATGTGATATTTGGGGTTTTCTTAATTAATTTTGCTGTGACTTTGTGGCTATTGAAGGGTGGCAGATTGGCAGCCCAGAGTTGGAAATCCTTTACTTATCCCCAGAACAATTACAACACAGGCAGCAGCAATGAAAGCATCCCCAGCCAGCGTGGAAGGCCCAGAACAAGGATGAAGGTAAGCCTTCCCGGGCCCTCTGCTGAGACTGCTATTAAAGATACCAATTAGTGCCAAACTGTATTTTGTGATGGAGGAGGCACCGTTCCACTAGGGCAGGACTAACTGCGGCACCTTTACTCCACGGCTGGCTACAACTTTCAGTCCTTAATGAAATGGCCTGAATTAACAGCACCCGTAATCTTTCTGGCCTGATCCAGAAGGATGCTAAGCCCCAGGTGAGCTGCGCATACCCTCCATGCTGTCCCGCGCCAAGGAGGGACCATGCAAACCAGCAGCACGCAGAGCGGCGTGGGGGCCAAGTTGCCTCCTCCGTAGCAGCCACAGAGCTGCTCTCACGGAACCTGCCTGTCACCCGCTCTTTGTTTAACGCGTTTTGCTGCAAAAGGAATAAAAGAGAAGGGGAATCGCCTCTTGTTGTGTTTTGCCCCCAGATGTGAGCGCCCAAAATTCCAGTGCATCACCAAAACCATCTGTGCACTGGAGCACAGAAATATTAAGGCTTTTTCTTCTAAGACCGAAGAGCCACAGCTTCATTAATACATTTACAGTTCAGTGGCATGAAGTGGGTAATGGAGTGGGTTGTTTGAGGTACAGTCTGCAATGCTCAGAGCATGCCTGTGTGCGAGGGTTTTCCTTCAAGAAGACTCGACGGTGACTGTACTGCATCTTAACTGTCAAGCTATTTTTTCCTTGCTAGGTTTCATTTGTGTTTTTCTTCACCTTTTGGAGACCCCTTACCTCTCCCCTCTTAAATCTACGCTCACCACAGAGCAGACATAATCCCAGATTTTCAGTAAATCAACACTATATGCTCCCTACTGACTAAGAGAATTTGATACTGACAGATTGTTACACCTAAAAGAAAAATACTGCCATAGTTTCTCTAACATGCTTTGCCTGCAACGCCGAGCAAGGACAGATGTGTGATATCCATTATGAATGTAACAATACAGGTAGCCTACCATAATACAATTATTTTTAATTTATATTTCATGACGGAGAGCATGGGTGCCTCCATGAATCACTGTCCTCCTCTTTTAGCTCAGTAAAACCACACTGTCCATAACATTGCAGCCGTACAATTAACTCCTTTCAGCAGCAGCACTGCAGATTTTCATCTTGCGCAAAGCCATTGTTTAATCTACACATGTATAGAAACCACCCTGTAGAATAACAACATTTTGCATTTATATGACACCCAACATCTGAGTATCGCTACGTGCTGGACAGATGTGTAATTAATGTTGCCTTTCAACCTCTCTGTTTGGTGGGTAAATTCTAGACTGAGAAAGAAGTTATATTCAATCCTAGGACGTGATGCTGAGCATCAGCAATGCCTGTATGCTGTATAATTCTCCCATGTACTCAATGAAGGGATTAAATGCATTCCCTCTCCTCACCCTCAATTTTCCTAGATCCCTTAAAGGGCTACTACTGCCTGCATAATCTTCATCCCTGAACTAAAATCCTTTGGATCCTCTGGGGCCCTTATTAACTGAATGTTTGCTATGCTCTGCCTTGAAATGGTCTTCAATCTCCTTATTGTTTTGCAAAGACCATGCCATGATTTCTGAGCAAATCCTTCCCTTTCATCTGCCCTTTATTAGCCCATATGGACAGAAGTGCAGGGAACATTCCTTTTAGCAGTAAGATCTCCATTCAGTGAACTGCATAAAGATACCTCATGCAAAAAGAGATGTTTGGGTCTGATGAACTCCATCTTGCCCAGACCCACCACAGGGCAACCTCCTCCAGCCTGGTACCCTCTAAGGAGCAAAGGTACCAGCCTGACAAGCCTAGGCTGTTCCCAAAAACTTCAGAGCAGCGTTTCAACCCCTGGACAGATTCTTTCACCTTTGCAGTGCAGGGATCTTCATAATTCTGCCTAGTTATTTAATCACTCCTGAGCTTTCCCCTGGGAATAAGCATGGTCTTAGGAATGACAGCGAGGAATAGATGGTTGGAGCCTTTCTGGGGCAACAATGGGTAAATTCCTATCTACACTGACAGGAGAGAAGTAGTGAAACATCAAGGACACAATGTGCTAAAATACTGCCATAAGAAAGGCATCGAATCCCCCTCCTTCCCCTCTGAGCCACAGGAAGGTCTGATCTAGTTCCCTGTCTGGGGGAAGCTGGGCTTAGGTGACCAGCCCAGTGTGAGAGGAAGGGGCACTGGCATAGTCCACAGGAAAGAATCATAGAATCATTTAGGTTGGAAAAGACCTTTAAATTCATCAAGTCCAACCATTAACCTAACCCTACCATTCCACCACTAAACCATGTCCTCAAGCACCTTGTCTGCCCGTCTTTTAAATACCTCCAGGGACGGGGACTCGACCACGCAAGATGAAGACTCCACCCTGGCACAGGTTCACGAGCTGAAGCAATGCACTGGCTCTCCAAGAAGAAACAAGAACCACCTGTGATGGGGAAAGGGGGTCTCTGGATCCCAGGGCAGATCTAGTAATGGCTGTGGCATAGCCCAGGACTCAGCTCGGCTGGAGAAGGTCTGCTCCTTTCCAAATACCCACAGGACTGAGAGCCCAAACACCAGGACTTGCCACTGGAAAAAAAAAAGAAATTAATCAAAGAGCTGTATTTCAAAAGAGAACACAAGAATATCGGAATAGAAGGCAAACATTTTATCTGTCCAGTTGGTTAGAGATTACACAGACAAATTTATAGGTGTTAAATTGGACACCAGAGGGCTTCCATATTGTTCTGTGAATGAATGTATTGCAGAAGTAGCAATATTAAATGCAACAGAAGCAAAGTAGTGTTAAAAACCCCACATGTTCTATACTCTGTGCCGTGATTAGCTGGGATGACAGGCATATTACAGCTGAAAAGAAGAAGGATTTTCTACAGTTTGTGTAGGATTCACCTGAAATTTGCCCATCAGCCAGTGAGGACTCCCTCAGCAGAGCAGTGCAGTGCCATGGGTCAGAGCATCGGTTAAGATTACTTAAGGCACTGGCCTAGGAAGGGAGAACGGCACCTACTGATACCCCAGCACCCGCGTGTACAGCACCTGGAGCTTTCCTTCAAGGGCTTCTCTCCAAATACTAACCAGACCCAACCTCACTTAGCTTACAAGATTTGACAAGGCCACCTCAGACCAAGATACCGTGGCTCCACATGGCAGCAGTGTGGGGGAGTGTTGCTGACCACCCTTCCCCAGATAGGAGGAGATAGGCTGCAAACGGAGATGTGTGAGAGAAGCAAAGAGTCTAAAAGGAGTGTTGAGGCAGGGAAGAAAAGAAGAGGCTGAAGCTATAAAATGGTTCTGGAGTAAGGCCTATGTGTTGGTGCAGAGGCTAAAAACATTCCCAGGCTCCTCTAAGAGGCTTATTTGAAAAGACTGAATGAATTTCAAAGCAGAACCAATGCCTCTATAACCACTGCTTCTGGGATAGATTTACAGCATAAACCCACTGGGACAGATTCAATGTTGGAGTGAGTGAACGTAACTCTATTGAAGTTAATGGACTTGTGCCCACTTATATCAAAGATGAATTTAGTCTATAGAGGAGGAAAATGGGATCTAACCTGCAAATCACCTGTTATAGAGACTAACAACATAACATATGATGAAAAGACAAGCAAGAATTTGGGAGTTTGCTTAAAATGCTTCACTCTATGCTCATCCAGATAGCCTGCATTCCCTGTGTTTCTAATTACCCGAAACCTTTCCCACTAGCTAGCACTGTGAAGAATAGTATTTAACATTCATATTATAGTAGCAACCAGAGATCCGGTGAGGGTCCCATTACACTCAGTGTTCTACAAACACAAAAGCATGCCTAATCCCTGCTCTGAAGAACTTCCACTTTTTTTTTCTGTGGACATGGAGGCCAATTAGAGCTGCTGCAGTTCAGAGTTGGAGTCAAGATTTAACACTGTGGGCCTGATACCCAAGGGGCAACAACTAGGAGACATTATCTAGCTACAACACAGCCAGTTTTAGGGAGATCAAGGCTGGAATATATGCACTCCAAATATTCATATACCAGATTAAAGTCGATGAATAGAATGAATGAGGGGACTGTCTACTGTGTCTCTGTTGATGTCAATAGGGTAATAAATCAACTGGAGAGAAGACTGATACAGGAATAAATAATTGCTGCTTGTATATAAATCTTCCATAGTGCTCTGTAAGTATTCTGAGGGAACTGGATGAAAGTAACTATCATTAAAGTGTACTATTAAGGCTGTTACTAATCACATTAATAATACCAATACCATTGACTTGTAATTTGAAAGTATCATCTGCTGCATCCTGCCCTGTGGATGATGCAGCTGAGTAATGAAGCAATGGTGGGTGACCCAGGAATTTTTCCTCTTGGAGAAACAATTTGTGAAGCGGTCGCAGGCACTGCTTGCACAGAGACAAGGTGGTGATGGTCATGCACTCACTCTGCTACAGCTGTGTGCCCATTCATAAGACAAGCTCGCTCCCAGAGTGTTTATAAACCATTAAAACCAAGAAATAAACAAGTTGGTTTAAATCTCATAAAACGCTACTTAAAAAAACACCATGGGACGAACCATAGCATCTCCTCCATACCAGTTTCTTACACCACTCTTTCAGTAGATGGGTTGTCAAGCAGTTGGCTTAACTGGAGCAACTTTCAGCTGGATTACAGAGTGCGTAGGTAAGTAGGTAGGTCTATGCAACACTTCCCTCTCACCCTTTCCTCCTGCTTCTCCTCCAAGGTGGCATATCAGAGGCATGCCAAGATAGGGCAGCCCCAGAGGGACTGTCAAAAACCAGCACAACCCAGAGCAGCCCTGAGGCTGTTCTGAATCGCACCAGGGGTTAAACCTGCCTCCAGCCAGCCTCAGGATTCGGGGTGTACATCCAGCATGGCACAGCCCACTATCTCCCCACTTGGTGGTAAACTGACTGATCCTCAAGGGTGTCTGAGAGCAAACTGCATAGAGCCAGTCTGGATTCAGAGAGCTGTAGTAGGGAGAAAAGCCTCATCCTTTACCCCTACTTTGCCCAGAAGAAAAGACCATCCATGTTCTGTCTCTCAGTCACCAAAAACTGTGCCAGAAGAGGCTCCACAGTTTTTCCCAGGTGTGGCCTATACCCAAACCTGCAATGTACAGAAGTAACTACCTGTCTGCAAATACATTCACTATGTCAGCTCATGCTAACACTTCCAGGGCAAGTTTAAGTAGGGAAAAGCATTGCATTTTAAAACAGGCATGTACTGGTGGAGGATGTATCCTTTGCTGTCCAGGACTGGGAAGACTGTAACACTGGTTAATTATCTCCAAGATGAAGGGCTTAATTGGGAATGTCACAAGCGAAACTTTCTTCTCTTTGAAGAGCTGTCTACCTCACATGGTGCTCTGAGAAATATTAGACAGCAAACTCAGTTCAGTTTTCATTGTTTCCTTTCTGTTCCATAAAAATGCGAGCAGTCAGGGAAATGCTATCGAACATGTCTCCTATGCTTCCAGCCACATACCCAGTACTTCTGAGATGACATCCAGACTCAGGCAAGAAAATGATGATGAAGGTCAAGTGTGGAGAAGGGAAACTCTAAACAATAATGGATGATTTATAGCATACAGCGAATCTTATCTGGGTCACACTTTTGAAGGGCCCCATTTTTCAACTCTTCTAATTCTTGCATTAATGAAGTTCTTGCACCCACTATTTTGTTTCTCTTTTGCTATGCAGCTTGAGACATGGAGGTGACAGGCTGAGTGATGCACTTCAGAGCAGTGATTCTTCTTGTGCTGTGTGAAAGAGCTTTCAACAGTCAGCCTTGTCTCTGCAGCAACAGGACTCAGAGACACTCCTCGCTGAGGCTTCTTCAGCCTTCCTCTCGCTCTGCTTATTCAGACCTCTTCCACATCTTCCTTAGTGACCACTACCCAGATTTCACTTGTGTGGCCTATTGAATTGGAAGTCTTTCCTCCAAGTATGCTCATCCAAAGTGGATTAAGAGCCTTCCTACAACCCCCAGGCATATGTGATTACATGGGGTGATGGACCCTTTCCAGAGGAGACTACTTAAGGAAAAAGACACACTTATTCTCTCTGACATTCCCATTGCTTGCACGGACCTCATCCATCTTCCTGCACTGACACTCAGATTCTGCTGTTGCAAGTGCAATACAAGCACAGAGCTTGACAGAGGAACTAGGCAGTTATCTCCTTACAGTCTGGTCTTCCACATTTTGTCCACAGAAGCTTTGATCCTACAAAGTGCCCCCTGAAGAACATCCTTGGTGCGTCTTCTGCATGGGTAGCCATCTGAGCTCTTTGGAGACTGCAGTCTGAAAACCATAAGCTCAAGTTCAAGAAATTGCCTACCAGACTTCTATGGCTCTGTGAGAAAAGAGAAAACAAAAATAATAATAAATCATTAAGGGCAATCAAAAATTAATTCTGCAATAAATCTATATGCAATCTGTCGCCTGTACTCCTGTGTGTTTACTTATATTTATAAGATTTGTTTTATGAATGATTTGCCATTAATGGAGAAAAGAGAGATTAAGAAACAAAAGCCGTAGCTTCAATCCATCATTAGGGAATTAATCAATTGGCAGCCTGTGCAGACAGCTATTTAGATCTGTGGCCTGAACAGCTTAATTGGGGGAAACATGCTAAAAGGGTTAGAATGATGTTCAAAGTAGCATAAATTAGCCCATTTTGGACCCATCACATGGCCTAATTGTATTGGGTTTGCATGGCAAGGTTTTGATAGTGGGGGGGCTACTGGGGTGGCTTCTGTGAGATGCTGCTAGAAGCTTCCCCCATGTCTGATAGAGCCAATGCCAGCCAGCTCCAAGACGGACCTGCTGCTGGCCAAGGCTGAGCCCATCAGTGACGGCGGCAGCACCTCTGGGAAAATGTATTTAAGAAGGGGGGAAAAGTTGCTGCAACAACTTGCTCTGTCAAGTTTCTGCAGCCGAAGAGAGGAGTGAGAGGAGGTGAGAGGAGCAGCCCTGCAGCCCCCCAGGCCAGGGCAGCAGGAGGGGCAGGAGGGGCTCCAGGCGCCGGAGCAGAGATTCCCCCGCAGCCCCTGG
>NW_009270000.1:2674950-2677834 GCF_000687185.1 Egretta garzetta | reverse complement strand
GGATGGACCCAGGCTGGAGCAGTTCATGGAGGACTGTCTGCCATGGGAGGGACCCCAGGCTGGAGCAGGGGCAGAGGGTGAGGAGTCCTCCCCTGAGGAGGAAGGAGTGGCTGAGTCACTGTGTGATGGACTGACCCCAACCCCCGTTCCCCATCCCCCTGTGCCACTGGAGCAGAGAGGTAGAGAAATTCAGGAGTAAAGTTGAACCTGGGAAGAAGGAAGGGGTGGGAAGAAGGTGTTTTAAGATTTAGATTTTATTTTCTTATTAACCTACTCTGATTTTTTTCATAATAAATTAACCTAATTTTCCCAAGTCAAGTCTGTTTTGCCCATGACAGTAACTCGTGAATGATCCTTATCTCGACCCACAAGCCTTTCATATTTTCTCTCCCCTGTCTAGCTGAGGAGGGGGAGTGATGGAGCGGCTTTGGTGGGCACCTGGCATCCAGCCAAGGTCAGCCCACCACACTAATTCAACAACTTCTATACCTCAGAATTTAACAAGTGATCTTGCTCTTGAGCTTCTTTGTAGCTTCCTACCCTGATATGACCATAAAGTATATTTACATCTGAAAATGATTAACTATAAACACTCCAGCTAGTCAATAAAAGGAAAGAGGAAGAAGCCTTTTAGTCTGCACTGTGAAACCTTGTCTGTCCTTACCCAGGTTCACCTCTCTCTCTCTGCCCAGCTGTAGGTGTTTGTAGCCATTGCTGCAAGTGAGGATAGAAGCAGGTCAAGGCCTCCTTCACTGTGGGTCTCAGCTCCCCCGTAGGGCTGATGAGGTTGGGATGCTCTTTGCGCTCCTACCATCACCAGTAGTATGTGATCAGTTCCTATGTTCCTGGAAAAAAAAGGATGCATGTCAGGGTTTCCTACTTTTAATGAGGTAGTAAAGTGTTTTGGTCTCTGAGATATACTATGTAAAGGTGGCTGATTGGAAACACCTGTCTGGAATATGGGCAGTGGGTTCAAACACATTACTTCTTACTAGGAATGAGTGAAAATTCATAAACATAAGTTTCCTGGAAGTTTAGCATTTTCTAGGATCTGTACCTTGAATTGGCATTGAATTCAGCAGAAATCCTGTTTATGGTGGGCCCATCCAAATCCCCATGAACTCCCTGACCTGCTTGGGTGCTTGAAATCTGGGACTGGTCCCAGTGGTGAATTTCTCAGCCTCAGCATGTTGCTGCCGCCAGTGCAATCCATGCCTGTATGTTCTGCTGTTCACACAGTTGAGGCTATGCAGTTCTAGCTCATACGGTTACTTCTGGTTACCTCACATGGCATCGGAGAGATGCTGCCCAGGGACTTTCAAACAACACCACTTAGCTTTAGGGTTCTGAATGTTTCAGCGGCTTTGCCAGGCAGCACCCTGACAACACAGCTAAACCCGACTAATCTTATACATATATTGTACATGACGTTTGTTTTGGAGCAAACTCGGTGCCCTGCATTCCAGGCCTCCGGAGGCATCATGCCATCCTCTTTATTCATCAGGAGTATGCCCAAATCCCAGAGCTGGCTAAGGTGCAGCCTTTCCACATGCTTCCCATCTCTGAAGGAAAATGCAGAATGTGGCATCCAGATGCAGTTCCAGGCACAGTTGTTGTCAGCCAGGCAGGTTTCAAATACGCTTGCTGACAGCATCATTGACAACTGTGTGTCCCTTCAAGCTCCAGTAGAGACGGAATTGTACTCATGCAATTCTTGGCCTGGATCTTCTCCTGGTGGGTCAGAATAACTCAGTCTTTGGGCTTTAAGGAGTCAAAACGATTGCATATTCCACCTGAGCAGTGTTAAAATGTTCAGTCATTGAGCATCCAGCTCTGATCTCAGGTCCTCTGGAGGTAAGCCTGAGTTGTTCTGATTTATTCTGAGCTTTCAGTGGTATAAACGAGATCAGAATCTGATTATCTTTTCCTACAGATATCACCTCTGTTAGACTGACACACCTGGTGTACAAGCAGCTGGCAACTTTTAAGGAGGTTTTCTACCCATTTAGTCACAACTAATTATTTACAGGTTTATACTTGTGACAGGATTTGGTTTAGAGGATCTCTTCCACAGAGCTCTAGGCTCCACTGATTGTGTATTTCGATAACCAAACCAACACCCAAGGCAGGCTGCAATTTGGGACGTATCACACTTTATATCTCATTCTTTTTTTCAACTGGCACTAGCTTTAAAAATAGACCACAGAAAGATGTTTTCTCTTGAAAACATGATAGCAGGTACAAAGCAAAAGCAACACCAAAGTCACTGCAAAGAGTAAAGGTAGAGGAGAATGTGCTCATTTCAGAAGATGCTACCACAAAAAGGCAAAGACTCAGAAGGAGCATCCCTCCCTCTTGTCTTTCAAATCACCAGAATGACAGTAACATGCAGCCACTGTCTGGGAGAAGGTAAAATGAAGACACAGATAATGCAAAATGAGGAAGGGGCATGGATTTACTTGAATATAATCCCAAACCAACTTCAAACCACCTAATAACTAAGGCAGGGAGGGGGTCTGGAACAAAAGTTTAGGCATGAGGTGTGTGACCACTGAATAAGTGCTTCAGCTCAGTAGCAGTGCAAACACTGGTTGTTGCTAAAAATCTTCAGTACGTGACAAACGTGGGTGTCCTGGTTTTGGCTGGGATAGAGCTAATTTTCTTCACAGTAGCTAGCATAGTGCTGTGTTCTGGATTTAGTACCAGAAGAATGTTGATAACACACTGATGTTTTCAGCTGTTGCCAAGTAGTGCTCAGACTACTCAAGGACTTTTTGAGCTTCTCCTGCTTGCCCAGGTGCATAACAAGCTGGGAGTACAGCACAGCTAGCACAGCTAACCCAAACTGACCAAAGAGCTATTCCATACCATATAACGTCATGCT
>NW_009270000.1:2664895-2674842 GCF_000687185.1 Egretta garzetta | reverse complement strand
GCTCTAACCTTTTATTTTCTTTCCGATTCTCTCCCCCATCCCACTGAGGGAGGGGGGGGGAGTGAGCGAGCGGCTGCGTGGTGCTGAGTTGCCAGCCGGGTTAAACCACGACAGTGGGGATCCAAGAAGGCAACTTATTTATCACCCATTCCCTGAGACAGAGGGACAAGAGCATCTCTATCATTAGACATTTTTTACAGCACAAGAGCAGCTTTCTCAGCATTTGACACCTTCTTCCCTTTGCAGGAGCACACCCATTCTGCTGGGAGATGTTCCCCTTGCATCTGCAAAGACAGGAGTAAAATATCTCTGACGGGCGCAGCATTCATTAGTCCAGGAATACGTATTCCTTTCATACATTTCTGCCTGCCACAACAGTATCAGCTGGCATAGGAAGTCTATTCTGGAAGCTCAGGCTCTGCGTGGGAACTAAGAAGTGGCGGTGGTTTTGCTGTGCAGTGAATTATTTCAGAATAAATAAATAATACAGATGGGTCAGGACAGCGAGCAGAAAATTAATCTGTTCATTCTTCCTTCAGCCCTGTATATAACACCGTGTGTTTGGCAGGCTACAAAGCTTTCTCTTCTTTCTGTGTCTTAAAATACAGTGCCAGATATTCGAAAAGGTAGCCTTTTAAATTTTGCACATTGAATACATTCAGTCTCTAAAGGAAGGGAAAAGGAAAAAAAAGAAGGAAAGAAAAGAATGAAAAAGTAAAGGAAAAGAAAGAAGACATGATCTCACAACCCATGCAAGATGAGCCCATGCTCCTATACCTTGTAGAACTACACAGACCAATGCATGTATTTCAAACCCCATTGGTTTTCAGAGCTTTTGCCTTCATATTTTAGTTACAGAAAACTTCATCACAGGAAATAAAAGCAAAATGGAGAACTGGCAGAGGAACTGATGGAAAAGAAGCAGACTTCCATGGCATAGGAAATTTCTACCACTTTTAGCTAACCTGTTACTTTCCCTTTTTTCCTGATATGCATGAACTGATGAACTGAAGCGTGCAGGACTAATAAATAGAGTGTCAGCCAAGACCGACTATTGACGCTACCCAGGAGCTTACTGAACACACCGGAGGAGAAGCAAAGTCACATGAAAGAACTCGCTTACAACTACATTCTGCTGCCACACCTCCTACCTGGAAGAAACCCCATCACAAATCTCAGCAGCCTACAGTGAAATCATTGCAAGAATTTTCCTATTTTGTTTTGCAAATCACAGTGTGCAATGTATGTTCCGTGAACATTTTCCCAACACACAGCTACTTTCACTGTAAGCTGTAAAGATGAATGTGAAGTGGTCATTGTTTGAAAGATGCCTATTTGCAAACTGTTTTGCTTTCAAACATTAAGTTACTTAAGGAAAATCTGTCACAGTAATGGAGTTCATTGCTCAGTTTTGAATGGACTGTATTTTTTTCACTCTTCTTATTTCCCATCTTCTTATGGCACTACTGCAAATATCTAGTTCTTTCAATAATATTTTTGTCTCCTCTTAAAATGAGTTTCCACACTTACCTAATTTTGTATGGCATGAGCAAAAAGTGTCTACAGCTTGGAGCAGTACATCATTTATAATACTCCTGCTAATTGAAGAAATGTGGGCCAAATCTAAATAGTATGTCAACTTCAGCAGTTTAGGGAAAATTATATGTCAGATACCATTACAGTCACAGGATATAGTAGAAGGAAATAGGCAGTAATCAATATGCTATATCACTGAGTTGGAATTGACTTCCACTTGGCAACGAACCATTAGTCTGTGTAGACATACCAGTTCAGAAATGCTCCGAAAGCCAACTAGCTTTGCTTAGAAGCTTGGATAATACACAAATAATACAAGGCCATTAAGTTAGGCAGTATTCGGATTGTGTTTTCATTTACTTGTGAGTTGAGAGGGGTTTTGTAGCATTGCTTTCCAAACTGAAATGGGAACAAGTAGTGCTGGTTGATAAGAGTCAGCATTCAAGACTTTATCAAATAAATACAGGTTCATAACCTCTCTATCCAAACTATATTTCTACTCCACCGCAGCAGCCACTAAATTATTCCCAGCTAAACTCCCTTTCACCATGAATCATCGTACTAATGAGGCATGCCTTCTCACAAATCCAGAAACCAGGCCCCCCTGCTGTGGAGAGCTAACACCCCATCAGCTCTCATACCCCATGTCTAGCACTGTATAATCCATGCTATGTGCCATGCATATTACGTGCATGCAGCCACCCTTCATCAGAGCTAATGCTACCAGGTTTTGGTTTGATTGGCTCAGATGGATGAAGCAAAGCAGCAGCTGGGAGGAGCTATTTGATTAATAATAAATAGATACAAAGATTTATGATTAACATAGAACATCTTAATGATTTACCATAGCAATGAAACCAATAGGCTGGTATTCCAATCCGATTTCTACAAATTTGTATAATCCTCAGGGTAAAACAATTTAATGTGCTGTCTCTTTTATAGTTACAAAAGGCCTTTCATATGATCAATTATACATAAGAGTATAATAAATGTAACTTTCTTCATACTAATCACATCTAACTTAAATTCTCTTGTCGGTCTTTGGAGTGTATGTAGCATTCCCCATAAAGTTTTTAGTCTCAGCTCTTAGCAAAAGTTAATATACCCAGAACTTCCAAATAAATCATCAGTACAAGGGTCTTCACACTAGTAAAACTGTTCAGACAATGCAGTTTATTAACAAAGCACTCCCTCCTTCCAGTCAAGCCCCTTGCCTAACACAGCAAACTTGCTGCTTCGTATCAGGGGGTTGTGTGGAGCTTATGGTGCTGGGTCTTTAAAGTTTTGGTAGGTAGTATTGTATTGGTGTCATGACACAGGGCAAGACTAGCATACATAAAACATAATAGTAATATTTTGCCTAGTAGATAGATCACAACTGGGAAATGGAACTGCATGAACACATGCAGACAGAGCGTCTCAAAAGCCATGTGGCTTATTAAAAGTTTCAAGTCAGAATTAGCATCTAATGTAATTTTGGTTTTTAATGTTTATAGAATTGCATTTCATAAAAAGAAAACTGCATGAAGTCCTCCCATTTGAAAGCAAAAGAGAGAGGCAGAGACAGAGAGAGGATGTACACCTCACGTGCACATTGAAAAATAAACTTGAAGTTACATTCAGGGGACTATGGTGAAGATGACAGCAGACACCAAGAGCAATAGAAAGAGACTGTGGAAAAAGTCTTCCTACTGTGTTCTAGCTACCTGTTTTGGCATGCACAATGTTCTTCGGGATGCATAGACGCAGTATGAAATGTGTGTCCATTCATAATCAGACACCCACAGAATATTTAAAGGGTGAGGAGTTAGTTGGAAAGCAATTGAGACTACCTGAGCAGGTGAAAAAGAGGAAAAAAATACTGAGTATATGAAGGCTGGAAAGGGATGACTTGGCACATGGCTGCAGGTTTCCTATAGTGAGAAAGAGAATTCTAAAAAAAACATTACTTAAAGGGCATTAGAGACCTTCAAAATCTTAGCTAAGTACTAAGACTTTGGGAACTCCCTTGAAACCAGGTACTGCAAATATTTTGAAGACTTTTGATATGATAGAGAATAGTTTTTGTTCTGTGAAACTTTTCTTCACTTCTGGGGGAAAAAGAAGAGAGAGAGAGAGAACAGATGCAAGAGAGAGCCTTCATGAGCAGGACTTTGTGATGTGTGTGTAAAAATACATACACAAGAAGTGTATCCATGCCTGTGATAAAATTAATGGCTTTGAAAAAAAAAGCAACTTAAAATAAATCCATTTTGAGTTCTTTTTTTCCCCCTCTCTCTTTTTGCAAGCTGCTAGATTCAGGTTCCCCATTTAATGACATGTGCCAAACCTTTATATTTTCCAAGTGAAAGTTCCAATTGTGCCATATTCACCAGACTCCAGGAACTGGCGCTTTAAGAATCCTCCTTCTCAGTGTTAAAGACTCTTAACAAAATCAAAGTTACTTGACTAGCATAAATAACATTGAGTTAATTGCCTATCATATGGTTTTGTAGTATCTGCATGCACTGTCATTGGTGTACTGTTGTGAGTTGACCTGGCTTTTGAAAATATTGCCCTTAAAGTCTGGCACGTTTTTGGAACCAGGCTGTCAGTGAAGGAAAAATGAACTGGAACATCATAATCTGCTTCAACCATAGTAAAGAGAGAGACATCTGGTAGGCCACTTGGCAGTCAGCCAACAATGAAGACTTCAATTAAAATAATGAACATGTTCTCAGGAGTATGTCTCTGAACTGAAGAAGTTATAAGTCTCAGCTGCTTCTTGAATGTTGGCTGTAAAGTGGTGGCAGAGGGCCTTCATCCTCATGGTGTACCACGCGTGTTCTGGGGTTCCACGGGCCATAAAATCCCTGACTTAAACACACCTGTAAAGGGTCGGAAGTGAAATAAAAAGTGAGTTGAAGGAGTAAGAATGGAACAGTTTCATATTTCCTTAGAGCCACGTAGAAGCCAGGCCAACCTCCCCGGTCTAATGGCGTTGATCTAACTTCCCAGTCAGGCTGGAAAAGCACGCCAAGGTCCTCCAGGTGTCCTAGATAAGCTCAAGCTTTTCCTGGGAAATAACTTAAAGTGTTCTGAGATTTCTGACTATAAAAGCCAGAGCAGCCTATTTTACCTCCCAACACAAATCACCAGCTCCTACTGTCTTGGGTGTCTAACAAAGGGACAGGAATTGTGCTGGCCATCACTTCCCCAAAGAATCACTAAAATAGAAATCAATGACCCAGCTGCAAGCCCTTTCAGGAACAAAGCAGTGAGGAAGCAGAGCTATATCAGGTGACAATAGAGCATAGCAGATTTCTCTTATTTTGATTTCAAAGCAAATTCCTAGCTGTGATTTGGCTTATGGTCAGTGAGTGAATAAAATTCCAACAGTGGTGGCATCCAGATCTGGATGCCATTAACCCAGCCCAGCTCTAACAAAATTTGCAGCTAGAGTAGATTCTTATCAGCCCATTTGCAGTGAAAAAAAGATGAACTGTAATAAAATGTATGCTCTAGCCCAATTTTGGAATTTAAAAGAGCAGTGGATGTCCAGTAGATGTGCTATATTTAAATAAGAGGTTGGACACAGCAAAATGTGTCACCTAATGAAGCAGCACAGAAGTTCCTACATAAGACCATTTAAATTTGTAATGGTAATTGCTTTATGGCATTGTGAGGTCATTACAATTTGAGAATAAGATGGCCAAATTGTTGCAGGGAAGATCTTTGGAGACCCTCTTACAAAGCCATTACGAGGCAGTATTACACACACAATATGGTTTCAAAGCATGACTTGGAGAAGACCTCACTACAGTGCTCTTATGGCAAAATTACATTGCGAGACTACAATAAGAAATAAGACTGCAGTGCAAGTCTGTGGAGATTAGACTCAATTATGATGTCAAAACAAACTGAAACAATGTCAATGCAAGTTATACCATTAAGGTTGAGACTTAAACCTAGGAAAGCAAGGAAATTCTGCATTAAACCTGCCACATTACCTTTAAATCACACCCCTGTGCTAAGGTGTTGCAGCAGGTAGAGACCTCTGTTAAATTGTCTCACAGCTCTGGGTATTGCTACATACTGCAGACGATCTCTGTACAAATCATAGTAGTTTCATTGCCCAAATGTTTAAGTGATTAACCTGAAGTGTTTAACCTATAACCGAAGATTCAACGAAATTCAGGGTTGTAGGGAGAACTCCAGGTTAACAATTTATATCTCACTGCATGCGTTGTGTCCAGATTTTATAGACGTAAAGGGCCTGATCCCTTGCAAAAATAAATTGAACAATTGAGGCACTCTGAGATGAGACAGGAGCTTCCAATGTCCTTGGTTTTTTTACATGAATACCCAGAGCATCAGTAGGAGTTATGTACCATTGTGCCCAGGTTGGATAAAAATATACTAGGGGATGCTCCATCTCCTGACAACTCACATCTTGGCTTGAAATAGGAGGTGAAGAGTATGACAGACCATTGATTTTTGCAATGTGTTTTGTAAGAAAGGGCCCCTGCTGAGTGAAATGTAGACAGGCACCGGGGTCTGCCTGGGTGCAGCAAACTGTAAGTTTGTGTCCAAAAAGGAAAGCGTGAGGTTGGACCAAAGAAAAGATCTTAAGGTCATCCACATTGATTCACTCAAGGAAGACACACAATGACCACACAAACACCCCACTTCAGCTTTGCTCCTTTTGGGTATCGGAACGATGAAAGTGTGAATGATGTTGGGCCAGAGATGTAGCTGATGTAAACTGGTTGATCCCCAGTGACTTCAGTGGGCTTGCATCAATTTTTGTCAGCTATGGATCTGGCCCATAAAACCTGTGTGTTGTTTCCTGGAGAGTGTATCAGCTGACAGAGAGCTGATAGCCTGTATGTTGACTTTTCTTTCCAGACTTAGTACAGCTGTATGAAACACCTTGGACTGACTTTGCAGGGCTTCCACAGGCAGTTTATTTCTTCAGTTTTGTTTGTCTTGTGTTTGGCAACTTCTGAGGCCTGTTCTGAGACCTAGCCTCAAACCAATGCAAACCCCAACCCAGCTCCCTCTGTATCAGCTCATTTTGTAATCCCAAGTTTGATTCAGTGACCATACGTCTGTCCAAATCACAGCAAACCCCAGCTTCACCAAAACATCTGTAAGCCTTGGGTGAGCTTGTCTCAGGTTGAGGGGACTGTAACTGAGCCTCCTTGGGTTTTGCTACAGGATTTTCATGCAGCCTTAAGTACGTATCCACTGTGTTGGTTTCTCTAAGACAGGTTCTTTCTGTTGTTTTATATTGGTGCTATCCACTCTGCTAATTATATCAGCATCACCATGTGCATATTGATATCATTAATTAGCATAAAGAGTCACTCCTCAAAAATACATGGCAGTGTCTCTCTGACTCATTTGCCATGAGGGTAATATAAGTGAAGTACAACACCCTAATATACCATATTTAGCTCTGAGCTGTAATCATCTTTATTAATTGCTTAATGTAGCAATGCTAGTGCAGGAAGTGCCATCCTGCAAGGTCCTGATTAGCTGCTCAGAGGTGCAAAGGGTCCACATTTCCCCAGGAAATCACATGCGGGAACAGGTACTCAGGATCTTTGAGGGAGAACTCTGAATTTTGCCAGTTCAGGCCATTAATACAGTCTACGGCCCTAAATAAATACAGCTTATAACAACAGTGGATGCGTGTGCTGGGAGGAAGATCTGCAAGATGGCTGCTAGGTGCTAAGGAGCAAAAGGAGAAGCTGCTCATGCCAGGTAATCCTCAAGGTCCCAACAAAGAAAGTGAGCCCTGGAACAAACAAACACCCACTCAGCACCTCAAAATACTTCTGGAAAGTGGTCGGGCCTTGCTTGTACTCTCAGTGAAAACCCACATTATTCTCAAGAGCAAAATAAGGAGGCTAATGAAAAAGAAAGCAAGGGATACAGTTGGAGAGAAAAATAAAGGATATAAAAAAGGGTGGAGGAAAGCAAAAGTAACTAAAGGGGAGAGGAGGACAACCCCCAGGTACCATGGTAAGGGGTCCAAGAAGGACTCAGAATACTGTGAGGTGTCAGAGAAACTGCAGGGAAGGAAAGAGGAGGTTTAAGCAACAGTAGGAGAGAACAAGGCTGGGAGGGAACAGAGAGCAAGAGGGGGAGCAAAAATAGGAATGAGATGTTGAAAATGTTATGTCTCCAGAAGTAAACTCAAAGATATGACTGAAATGCCTTCCCAAGCTAACGTAAGGGGCACCAGAGCTGGTTTTCAATAGACTCTTTCTGAAGTAGCATTGCTGGGAAGTACCAAGCACTTCCAAAGACAATTTAATAGTTTATCACTGGTGAATTAGTGCTTGAAAGGGGAGTCGTTCCTTGAAGTTTTCTCACAACTGTGCCAGTCAGTGGTCAGGCTGGAGGATCATATGCTGCTGAAGACATGTCTGGCTATGCAAAGGCAGCCTGGCTATAACAAAACCAATTACTATATAAGTAATATATAAATACATATTATATACATATATATAATATATATAAGTAATATATAAAATACTATACTATTTTAGCTAGATTAATTTGTCAATGACTATAAAGATAATCCTTAAGCAGATGTCAGAGACAATGCAGCTCTTCCAGTATCATGTGCCTCAGTGCCAAGACCCATCCCACATGCTCAATAGAAAGCCAAGTTTACATTTGGACCCCAAAATTAGTGATCTGTCTAAGCAAGAAGAAAGTTTAAGTCATTTGCTGGTTTTCGGCTGTGCACAGGGATTGTTCCAAAGAGCCACAGTGTGGAGACCAGCAGGGCATAGTTCTCCCATCTTGGTCTTTGTACATTCCGCAAAGCCATGGGCAAAACTGTCTAAAACTCCCATTGACTTGAGTTGATGGCTTGATCAAACGATGCTCAGATCAAACCTGAGAAATCTAGATGCATATTTAGGCTTGTATATATTTATATATATTCCCCATCTGTGCATGTTTGTACCCTTGGCAGTGTCAAGACATTTAATATCTGTAATCACGTCTCTAAGGAACTGAGTTTTACTTGGTTGACTTGCAGGTAGTCAAAAGGACCTTTCGAGAGGATGGTCAGGTGAGGTAATGTTGAACGAAAATTCACTTTTCCATACACTCAGTCAAAGAGCTTGATGTCTAACAGGTCATTAATGACAGTCCTATCAGGGCCCCTGCCTTGCACATGGTTGCTGTTGTGAGACAGCACTCACTCCCGCTGAAATGCAGTGTTTGGCTCACTCCTCTTTATTCTGGTACAGAAATGTGCAGGTTCCCTGGCACATAGGATAAACCGCCATGGGCCCTGCACTAAAACCCGTAGGCGCTGCATGGCAAGGTGGCTAGCTGGTACTAGAGGAGGTGGATTGACAGCCCACACATGTGCACAGCAAGGTCCTCCCCGTGGTGGGGCAAGTGATGGAACGGAGTTGTGCAGAATTACAGTATAAGGAGAAGCCGTATTAATAACAGGCGGGCGAGAGCATGCAAGTCCCAGTGCACCACTTTGAAATGCATCCTTACATGTCTTCTATCATTTTACTTAAGGTACCATTAATGTGGAATAAAATATATCTCCAAAGTAAAGAATTGCTTCTAAAACAATACCATGGTTAATGTTTCTATTATTGATCTGCATCCAGCTGTTGGAGATACATCTACGGAGCCGCTTGCTGTTTCGGTTGCTGCAGACTGCATCTGCTGTTGGCAAGTTATGAACTCACACACTTTAAGCAGCACTAATTTGAAGTGAATGCCTTATAAATAATCCACGCAAACAATCTTTGACATTAATACACATTTAGTGATACTAAACCCAAGCAGATAAAGTTCACATGGTTCAAGAAGAAGACCTACATCATTTGTGGCCTTTAAATCCCCTGAGGGCTTTAACAGTAGAGAGAAGCAGAGAGGCCATGTTCTTCATGCCACCTCCAATTACATTTCCTCCCCTGTTTATTTTTCTTCTCCTCCCTCCCCCGGTAAAAATATTCACTCTGATTTTACATGGGGGAAGTGCAAAATGAAGGAACTCTTTAGAAAAGTCTTTTCATGTGTTCTGGAGGCTGGATTGGGCTGGATAACTAGAGGCAGTTAAAATAAACATGAATTTAGGCTGATGTATTTAATCAGAGGGTATGGCTTAGGTTATAATTACATTGCTCAGGCACATAATTGATGGGTCTAAAAAATACAGGTGTACAGTACTGACTGAAAGACCTCTGTGGAGTACAAAGAGCGTGGTGATTCTTGAGATTGAGGCCTCAAGTGTTCGGTGTTTTCATTTGAACAGCTGTGTAAAGCATTTGCGATGCAACCAGTCCTCCTCCCCCTTCCAAACTGGCTAACTTTGGGGTTTCACTATAAATTCAAAAAGTTCAGACCTTGCTTACCAATTGGGTCACAAGTCTTTGAAAGAG
>NW_009270000.1:2649353-2664863 GCF_000687185.1 Egretta garzetta | reverse complement strand
AAAGAGTGTCAGTTAGGCTATGGTTTTGCATCAAAATCATTATTTTGGATAGTTCTGATGCAAAACCACATTATAAATGTGTGTAAATATACACAAATATATTTTCATATATCAATTTGAGTGTGTATATATATGCATATATATGTATATATATTAGCTCAGATGAGGGTTGAGAATTTGGGTTCATTTGAACATAAAGCTCAGACCAGAATATGGGACATACAGTCCCACATGGATTGAAACAGAAGTCAATCTTTGTGAAACAAAACTGCTTATCTGCACGTACCTCTGCCTGTTTGGTTGCTTCTGCCTGTCCCTCAGCAACTAGCAAAGCTGCTCATATTTGCGGAGTAAAGGAGCATTATCCACTTTCGGAGACCTCATCCCATTGTACTCAGTGGCACTTTTGCTGTTGACCTCAATGATAGAGCTGAGAGAATTTGCAATGAATAATTAATCTGATTAATTTAGCCTACTTTTCTGCCTGCAGAATGTCTGAGGGCAGATTGCACTGTCTTCAAACATATTTATTTGAAATTACTTAACACACTTCCTTAGACTGTGAATTTGTCAGGACTGATTCAGCAGCATCCTTGGCAGTCTTTGCTCCCCACACCAGTGCTCTGAGCGCAGCCCACCAAGGAGGGAGGTGTTACTGATGTGAGGTACTATTTGGGTAGGACGGCAAATATGGTCCTGTGCAAACTATGTTTGGCCAGGCAAAGAGTGTCTTGTTGGTTTTGTTGGTTGGCTGCATTTTCAGAAATTTCACACAGAATTAAGTTATATTTGTGTTTCTGAACTTCAAAGTGCCGACAAGTCAAACTTTCCAGTCAGATGTTTAGAGACTGGAGTTAGGCTTCAGTCTCGTCTGGAGGGACTCTTCTTTCATTTCTCTTCTTTGCTTCTCTCTCCCTCTCTTTTTCTCTGTTTTCCTTTTTTCTTTGCTTTACAGACAATGAAAATTACTTCTGCTCACTGTGCCTCTGTTTCATCACTGGTTATTCCTTGTAACAGCTTTATTATGTTGTCTGAATTGGGTTCTTTGCATTGTCCAAGCAAATGCATAGTAAAGTTGGCCGCTTCCCCTTTATTGGCCACAGTGAGATTTTTCTCAGCTGTCAGTGCTGTAAGAGGATGTGGGCAATCTTCTGTATTTGCATTACTTGGTTTGTAAACATCTTCCTCAAGTTGGTTTACTCACCCAGCTATTCCCATTCTCAACCATTTCCCTGGTTTTGCCTTTTATTTCCATCCATTTCTTATAGCCTTGTGTTTCTGGTTATAACCACTCCTTCGCAAGAGTCAGGGTGGCTGGGAGCAAAGCAGTGGGGGGGATCTTTCAGGGCCCAACCAGCTCGATATGTCCTGCGTGACCTTTGCACCCTGGAGGGTGTTTGAAAATGTTGCTGCCCCACCAGCTGGGACTGCTGTATGAACGCTGCAAGAAATGCAGCCTCCTGCCTCACCCCATTTCCTTTTCTAACTTCCCTCTGCTTTCTATTTCCCTCCACCAACAAACAGAAGAGACGACACCGCTCACTCCTGCATTTTCAACTGGAGCCCAGTGCACCTATTTTTCCTGCAGTCCTGCTTGTTTTCTCCCTTCTCCAGAAGTATTTTATTCTCTCTCTATACACGTAACTTTCTTTTTTTTTTATTAATGGGTTTAGTAGCTAGCAGAGGAGGTGAGTGATGTTTAAATGGAAACCTTCTGAATATGGACCTGCAGAATCGCTGCATAACTGAGTGCTCATGCCGTCCTCAGCAAGGGTTCGGTTGCACTCCTACCTCTACTGTACCCATGCCATCCCCGTAGGTCACCACTCTCAGCTCAGTCTCTTCTCTGCTCCTTGTGATACACACATGTGCGTGCACACACACATACAAAAGGGGTTAATTGGGGGATAAGAACACCCAAGAAAGGGTCCTCTTATAGGGCTGTTGATCAGTTTTGGGCTGGTACCTGACAGGAGCAGAGGCGCTGTGTTTGCCCTGGTTCTAGGAGGGGTTTCCAGTAAAGAGCTGGTACCCAGTTACCTGCTAGAGGTAGTACCCCAGTAGCATCCTCTGCCTAGACCTTTCCAATGGCAACTTAAATGGCCCTGAAAGTGGGTTTAGAAGAAACAGCAGCCTCTTATTGAGGCTCTGCTCAGTGGTTTCCCATTTCTCTGATTCCCCTCCAACCTCATGCCTTGATAATGTTCATTCCAGCTCTTCATGACAAAAGAGGGAAAGAATGAGACTCCGCATTTATGAACCTAATTTGCAATAAGGCTTGAAGGAGAAGGGAGCACCAAGTTTTTGTGGAGGCTGGTGGTAAATACAGCCCTGAGAATGTTTTGCACGCCACATGGCCAGATATAGATGAAGGGTGGGAGGCAGACGCTTAGCCCCGATGGCAAAGGTGTCTCATTCCCTGCCGTGTTTGCCCTCTCGCAGGCAGAACTGGGCGTTCCCAGCTCCGCAGATTTGCACCATTTGAAATGTCAAATGCATCTCTGTGGAGCTGGAGGCTCTTGCACACACCTATTCAAATCTCATTCTCTAAATATGTATATGCCATGGAGATCTTGGAAACTGCAAGCTGGTTGCACTGTTTTGCCTCTCCAACCCTTGACAAATTAAGAAAATAAAACTTCATCCAAGGCAATTTCATCAGCACCATCTCTCCATCAGCATTTGCAATATCAGTTAAATAAACACGCTGCAAACTCACCTGCTTTTGCCTGCCTTTGGAGATAGTCTCTGATGATCAAACTGGTACAACATAAGAGCTCAATCCCTTTTTGCCTAAGATCCATTGCAAATGGGGGAATTGCGTGATATAGGACCTTAAGATGATAATATGACTTTAAGATGTACAAATACATAAGATTGCTTGGAATTATACACTTTACATATTTGAATGAGAGAGTTCTGAGAGAATCAAGGAACATTTCAGAGAGATTACAGGGAACACAAGGGAAATTTTTACTTAAAAATTGTATATACAGAGCCGACTTTAGACACCTGCAGAATAACTATTAAAAATTAAATTACTAAGCCTAAACTAACTAAAATGTCCTAATTCCCCTACCTGCTCCAAACCTTGAGCAGCCAGTCAAGGTCCCATGGGTACCCAGCCTTCCGGAAGGTGACAGTGTATTTAAAGCACACTAGTAATTATTCAGGACTCTACATTTAATGATATCTATGGCTGGCCCAGCACTTTGGCTGTGCAGTGCTATGCCAGAGAGTGGATTTCAATCTCCAGACCCAGTCTCTCATTCCCCAAGCTTGCAGATCCAGGCATGTTGCAAGGAGGAATATGCTCGAATGTGGGACAAACTGTTGGAGGAAGTGCTGTCCTGATACATTCAGTCACCTTTCCTCGGGCCTCTGTCCTCTCCGAAACCCCGCTCCGAATTTGGATTTGAGCCCCACGTATGTCTCCTGCTCGTCTTGCAGGCATGCGTTCCTGGGCCATAAGGAACTACTGTCTTATTCTCCCCTGTCTGGAGCAAACCATTGTCATTTTCAGTTGCTATTTGCTCAGAAAACAATGGCTTCTGGATAACAAGGGCTGACGTGACCCAGTCTGCAAATACTGTGTTGTGGCAGCCTGGAAGATAATGTGTGTTGCCGCTGAATTCACAAAGGGGAAAAACTTTGAAACATTTTAAAAATGCAGGTGCACAAATTACTCATGCCAGGAGCAGCAGTGGCATTTTGTAATAAAATCTTGTGTTTATTCTCCACTGTTGAATACACATACCTTACAGTTCCCGAGAGACCATCGTCCTGTGCTATCCAATGAACAATTTACAGATGGATTAAATACATGTGCAAAATGAAATAAAACTTGCAGATTTATAACGGGCATAGGTTATCCTTGCAGTCGGCACAAAATTCCCATTTATATGAATGGGCAGTTGGTTTGTTTTAGGCTGTCAGGGTTTTCCTTATTTTTCTTTTGTGTCAAATTTTAGGCTATACTTCTAATATATTTGAATATTAAGAATACTGCTGGGTCCTCAGGACAAAGCTACATCCAGATAATCAGCAAGCACTAACCACAATACCGAGCTTTTAAGCATTTTCTACTTTGATTGCTTGGTCTTACAGAAATTTGCTTTGCTTGATACCAATAGCATACCTAGAGTAGAGAAGAACTGGGCCAGGAGTCTAATAATGATTTAAGGAAGGTTTTTACCGAATGAGTGCTGAGTCTGTGGACTCCAGCAGTAATTAATATAAATAATAAGAAGAAGGATTGCTGCAAACTCCTCTATTGATCTGAAAATTCCAGTCTCTCTCATGTGACAGTTATTGTCTAGACTCTGCAAATTATTTTGAAGAATATTTTTTCAATACAAATCATTTGCTCAAAACTCTTCTTGGAAAGGAGGCAGGTCAGGCTGCCTCATCCTTTTGCAGTAGGTCCTCTGTATCAACCTTTGGCCATTCCTCCTTTTCATTTGAAGCAACTCCTGATCACAACAGTCAGTATCTGCACCAGTTCTCGCTTTGCCTTTCCTTCCTCCCTTGTTTCCCCGACCTCTCACTGAAAAGCATAGCATTTAGCAGAGTGGAGAAGACACAAATGTCCCAGGTTTTAGATCCGTAAGAATCTGGTGATCTAACGGTTGGACTTGATGATCTTAAAGGTCTTTTCCAACCTAAATGATTCTGTGATTCTGTGATTTTACTTAAGTAAAAGACATGGTCCTTGGAGCCAGTTGTTGTACTGTTGTAAACCATAGGGCTCTTCTGTTAGAGTGAAAAAAACCACTAAAAAGGAAACAAAAACATACCCTCCAGTATATTATGAATATTTCTCTCCCCTACTATCTACTGCTGCTAACATCAAGCAATGGCAAGCGTGGATTGATCAGTCATCGTGAGCAGCATGCTGGGCTGATGGATCAGCAGTGGCATATGTGCAGCTGTGCAAGTCTGGTATCAAGGTGTGTCAGCCTGTCCCTGCTACCTCGCTGCCCATCCAAGCCATCTTTTGTTTCTATTGTTGTAGTTCCATCAATCAGGCACGTGAAAAAGAGGAATTGCAATATTCTTCATGGCAGGCCTGTCTGTCTCACTTACTCCCCCCCAGCCCTTGGCAGCCACCAGCTCCCCCCAGCTAGGAGGGGCTTTGTTTTGCCTTCATGAGACTGCATTTTGTTCTGAACCACGCTTTCTTTCACCCAGTTCATTTTGGGGGAGAGAGAGAAGGGATTATATTTAGAGGCCTCGATTCTTGTCTCTCCCCTGGTTTACAAATGTATAGTGCCATTGGCAGTATTCCTAATGAGACTTAACCTCTGGAGAGATCCAGGACCTTAATGCAACTGAAGAGAGTCAGCTGTGTCTTTTTCCGGTGCTGTTTTTTTCTAGTGATGTCAGGAGTCACAAGCTGGCACGCTTGGGAACAGAGAAATTCAGGTGACTGACAACATTGAGCAGAAATCCCTTCATGCCCCTGGAGAGCTGGTATACCCGACAGACTGGCACATGGGTAAGCACTGCTGCCTGGTGAGGAAAATGCTGACATGAGGTGAGAGATAAGCAGATGCAGACTGCAACACGGATAAATCAGAGACAAGATCTTTGCAGAATTTTTTCTTTCATGTGTGTTTTTCTTGTAGCGACATTTCATTTGTAGCATGAATTGGTGGTTTTGCCTATTGGTTTTTCACAGGTGTGCTTTGACAGTAGGATGCTTGGTGCAAGCTTCCATCTTGGTCGATACCAGAGAATGTGTAGTTGATTAGTCCTATAAGGCATATCAATTTATAATGTTTCTCACAAACTTTCCATCTTAGAAATCAGACACTTGTTTGAAGAAGAGGCAAAGCAACTCAACAAGTGTAAAATATTCCAAGTTTCTTTCATCTAAAATCAAATCCATTATACATAGAAATGATGGATGTTGAGGAGGAGACAGATGAAGGGTCAGGGTGGCAACAGTTGTGTTGACTTTGAAGCACAATTACAGTGAGAAAGTTTGTCCCTCCCCTCCAAGAAAGGTCACAGAAATTGCCGCTGGTTGGTGCCTCTGATATGCTGCGAGATGTAGTGCACGTTGCTATCTACAGATGAGCACATCACGCAGCGTAACACACACCGGAGTCCAGCCTCAGAGAACGTGTGCCCCTTGCCCCAAAAGTGCCCTTGTTTCTGCCAGTGAGGCTGCTGTTTGGTTACATTTCAGTCTTCAGCCCCGTGAACTTATTTCACATGAGTAGCCCAAACTGTCTGAAGTAAGAGAGCAAGCTTGGCCGTATCATGTGTTAGATTATTCAGACAATGGAGTGAGAGGCACAAGGGAACTCCACCTGTGATTACTTCATGAAATCAAATGCTTCATATGATCAAGTGATTAAAGTGCTGAATCAGAGCTACTTATTAGACACCATGGTTATGCCATAAAGTAAGAGACACTCCACAATTATAAAATAGCTTTAGGAACAAAATGTTATCCTACCTTAGTATTAATAATCATTTATACGTTCTTGCAGTACTGTAAAATTGTATGTTCTGACCATACCTTTATTTCTGAATGGTTATAACATTTGGAAAAAAAAAAAAATCTTTCCGATCCATTGTGCCCTAAGGACATCAGGGTCACAACACTGATTATCGAGATAACCTTTTTGTTCTGCTGAATTCATTATATGAATTGACAGCTTATTAATTGCAATGACTTCTCCCTTGAATTAATTTTTTTGTCATTCTTTATTTCAAAAGTAATTGACACACACAATTTCTGATGCCTTGTTATTGCTTGGTTGTAATTTCTGTTCTTTACTTGTGCATCTAATGCTTACAACCCTAGATCTGCTTTCACATTGCTACTTGTTTAGGATGAATCTGAATGTGTTTCACCAACAGACAGGGAAAGTAACCAGGATTAGAGATAATTACAGATGAAGTGTGTGGCAAATAGCCATCAACCAAGGTTCAAAAGGTTTCTTTTTAGTCCCTGCAGTGTATCATCCCTGTCAACACAGGCTGCAATTGTGGCCATGGCCCCTAAATGCCACCAATTGGAGAAGTATGCAGCTTTCAACAAAATCAAGCCTCCTCGGGCCCATTTCTTCACTTGTTTCCACCCTAAAGAACACAGTAGTTCAGAGATCTCTTCAAAATAAGCGAGAGGCAGCTACAAGCTCTCCAGCCCACCTCCCACCAAATTCATCTGGACAGTCTTTCATTTCCATAGCTAGGAAAACAGCTGCCTGCATACTTACTCACTTTATCAGCAGGTATTATGGATAAATTAACCTGGTAAGTGCTTTCAGTTCAGCCCCCATGCCATAGCCTTCTCTGTACTTTTGTTTCACCATGTTGCTTTCAGTGGGAAATTTTCACAGACAGGTTTTATGGAGGGTTCAAAGGGCGAAATGCCTCCCATGAGCACTGTGTACTCTGCCACATTCCTCTGCAAACCCTGACAGGGAGACCTTGCACCACTGCCCAGCACTCGCCAAGAGCATCGTGGCTGCATTTGCCACTGAAAGACCAAGCTTATGTCCAGCTGCTCCTCGGGTATCTGCAGCTTTTTATGCAACTCTTCTTGAAGGGCAGCTGGGACATGAAAGTTGCTTTACTTATAACTCCTCAGCATAAAATATATACTTTTATTACAGATTTAACCAGTATCTGGACTAATATGGCCCTGCACCATGAGTGCTGCCTTTAGGGACTATCAAAATACACATTGATGCACTAAAAAACAGAACCATACAGTTGATTTTAGGAGTAGGACCGAGTGAGACATGTCTAGGTCAGCGGACTTTCTGGCAAAACAGGGGACAATGGAGGGCAAGACTATAGATCTTATCTTCTGCCTACCTTGCCTGAGCAGCCAAATTGGAAAATGAGGCTTGCTGCTGCTGTCAGCAGCAGTAGAAGGGCTGGGGCACGGGTCAGCCCTGCTTCTTAGCAGAGAAGCTTTTCGCAGTGCAAACAGATAAAATGTCCCATATACAATTATTCCCACTTTTATGAGAACTTTTTCCACCCATGCCTCCAATTTTCCCTCAGATCCCACTGGTGGAGTAGGGGAGGTCAGCGCTCTAGCAACATTCCCTCTCCAGAAAAACTTCTAGCTCCAGGGAAAAGCCCCTGAGTCAGAGGGCTCGAGCCATAACCCTGGCAATGGGCAGGTTTTCCCTTCACTGAGGGTTGCTGTAGAGACAACCCAGGCACCTTCTGCTCAGAGAGCCCTCTGTGAGGTGCCTGGCAGTTTTCTGGCACAGTTTTCATGAAGCTGAGATGATGGGCAGTCAGTCCAGAAAGAAGGGACGGAAACAATAAGGACTGCCACTAAATTCAGAGAATGAAGAGCTGGTGTGAAGACTTGACTAAGTGAGTGGAGTAAGGCAGCAAGGAAATCATCCAGTTTCATGAAACAGTATCTTCTTGACTAAGTACAGAGTTCACAAATTTCCCTCTGCTAACATACCAGTGTCCACCGTGGCTCCTCAGCTTCTAGCTCCAATACATGATCCAGGAGAAAACAAATGGATAAAATTTCCCTTCTTTACCGTCAAAAATCCAGGGTCAATCTTCAAATCTATTAGTCTTTTTCCAAAGACCTTTTTCTTGAAACCGATAAGCATTCATCCCCTCTCTTCAAGCACCTTTCTTCATGAATAACCACTTACTGTGGGAATTCCCTGTGGGGCTAATCATTCTGCTTACAGAAGGGACCTTGCCTTAGATGCTTTGTGAATAGCCAGCCCTTTATAACTGTGAGAGAAATGCAGCTTCAGCTCTTAAGATGGCTGTCCCTCCCTCTCATCAGCTCCACTCACACATGCACCCCTCCTCACATTAGTGTATTCTGTATATTTTTTCCCTTTAGATTATCTTCTCCTTGGGGCAGGGGTTGTGTCTTGCTATGTTTCTGTGAAGTTCATATAATCAGATAGCTCTGATCTTGACTGGAGCCTCTTGGCACTACTGTAATATAAATATTATATAACGGTTGAGGAAATACCACGTCCTGACTTTTGGGAACTCTTCCCCCGCCCCCCACTCGGTATCTTACTCCCTTTGTTCTCAGAGGCAGTTGCTACTGCATTTTATACATACAAACACACGTGCAGAAAGGGTGGGACGTAGGCATTTTGCCTTGAATTTTTAGAAGAATTGTTTGAAGCTGTTACGTGTGGCCTAGGGTGGTATGAATTAGTGGACTGCGTGTGGATGAGAGAGTGAAGGGGTATGATAAACATCACCGATCAGTGTCTAACTGCAGCTTATGTTATACATAATTATACTGCATCCAAAAACATCCATTAAAAGAACATTAAGGTTGTAAAACAAGCACTGAAGAGTCAGGAAATGAAAGAATTAAGTTTGTCTTCATCCAGTGCTCATGAGAATTTACACTATGAAGTAAAAGGGAATTTCAGGGGACAGAAAAAGGAAGCTCTCTTATTTCAGATTTGATCTTTTTTAACGGTTCCAAGAATGCTGTAGTCTTGCTGTTCCTGCCCCCAGCCACAGCGACGGCCACAAGACAATTCTCCTGCCATATCTGTTGCCTTCCACCTCCAAGTAGCCAGGCATTGGTTTCTCCTTTAAAACTGGGAAAACACAACAACTTAGATTCCTTCCATCCAGCTCCATCCACATGTGGTTCTTGTTACCCACAATGCCCGTAAAAAGCATTTGCTATTTCTCCAGCGGTTCATGTTTCCTCCCTTTCCCTGCCTTTCTTCAGAAACCACTCTCTTCATTAGTTTCTTTCCTCTGTAAATACTCAACTAGAAGTGAAAGTGCGTAGGCACAGGATCCCCGCCTGTTATTGCCTGGGAGGTTACTTCTGGAGACCCGCTACAGCATTCGGTCAAGTAAACTCTGCTGCAAGAAGGGGAGAACGAGGAACACAAAGTAGCACCAAGAAACAGCTACGATGCTCTGCAGTGGGAATCAAGACACCGGGAGGCCTGAATTTCCATGCAAAGAAACCACAGGAGAGCAGATGAGCAGAGCCAGAACTGGAGCTGTACACAAAGACGGCTCTGGGGTGTAAATGTGAGAATGGGGACGTAACACTGCCTTACTGCCCTACTGTGGAAAAACATTGAGAAGAGGGATGTTAAGGAAAATAACAACTGAAACACTGGAACAAATGACCCAGAGCTGAATCAGATGGGAGAAGAAGGAGAAAAGGAGACAGATACCTACAAGCTCTGCCCCAGGATGGACACTTTTGATGCTAATTTAAAAAGGGATAATAAGGAAGACATTATTGAGAGAAATATGTCCGTCTAAAGGAATTAAAGAAATATCTCTGAGTAGTAAAGACTCAGGGTAAGTGTAGAAACAAAAGATGCCCAAAACATGGGACAGGTACACAGGCTTATGCCAAAGGAGCTCAGGAGTCAAGGCAGGGCAGGTTTCTCTCAACCGAGGAGAGGTTCTTTTTCAAGAGACCAACCTCTCAGTAGTGCCTTTTCTCTGGTAGCAATGAGAATCTTTACCACAAACACTCAGGGTAAGTTCACTATGAAGATTTTGGGGTCTTAGCTGTGTTCCCTCCAGTGCCTTAGCTTTCCCTGCAGTGTGAAGAAACCTCCTTGTGGCAACATGGACTTAATGCTCTTTAGCTCATGTAAAGTTAAGGACACATTTGCTTTCCAACCAACAGTCCAATGGTCTAATGCAATACTATCTCCTGCTCCTAGGAAGTGTTCATTCAACTAAGTCACTATCTGCTTCCTCCTCTGTGCTGCAAATATTGTCCTGCTGCCTGCAAAGCTGGCAAACTGGCAGAATTTTAAGGGATTTCTTGCACCTTCTCCCACCTGCCAGCCCTTAGTTGGGCATGTGCTGTTAGCCCAGCATGGGCAACATCCTGTGCTGCTTTGCTGGACTTTTCTGACCTCCAGTTTCAGTTTTATAGTCATTTTGAGTTTCTTTGTACCCTGTCTCGTTTGCCATAGGAGAGTCCATCCTCTATAAGCTGTGCTGTGATGAATTCTAATGTTTTCTTAAAGGATTAATTTGAAATCTGCCAGTAATCACCTCCAGGTTGTTTTGAGCACAGTCAGTCTTATCAGGTCTCAGGTAGCCTCCAGAACTGTAAGACCTAGACTTCAGCCTGAGCCCAGCCACAAACACCCCTGTGATTTTTTCCTTCCTTTTCATTTTGTTTAATAACATTCCTCTCCTGTGTTTCATTCTTGCATGAAGTACAGAAACTCCTCAAATTTCTAAAATACAGCTTCACAATCAGCCTTTGCTCTCTGATTTAACGGCAGTCTGGCAGACACACCAGTTACTGCTAGAAATAAGGCTGCCTTGTGATTGCCCCCACCACTTGCAGACACCAAAAGAAGCACTCTTCAAATATTCTCCAGTTGTACTCCATATTCCCGAAGTGTTTTAACTCTCACAGGGCTTGCCACTGCTCCTTTTTTTTATTGCACGGAGGTTATTTGCCTGGCTGCTTTTGACTCCTGGTACCGTAGGGCATCAAGTGGCCACTCCAGGTCTGCCCATATCACACAGTCCATGGCTGTGAAACAGGCACTTTGTGAGATGTAGGGGGGGTTACACAGAGCAAAGCTGTTTCAGTGCTTTCTGTTTAGCTCAGGCAGAGGGTGGACATACCCTTGCTGATGAGGCCCTTCTGGTGTTTGTTGTTTGACCCCAGCTGGCTGCACATAGCCCTAAAGCCTTCTGCAATGCCCACTCCAGACTTTCTCATAGGGGAAGCTCAGCTCCTCCGAGGTTTAATCTTCTGCAGGACACAGCATACTGCAAATACTCAGTGGTTTCAGCAGCAAAGGTTCTTCTAAACACAACACAGGTTGTTTTTACTTTAAGTGCTGACTTTAAACAGTATATAATTTAGCCAAAATCGGACAGATTTATGTAGGGCACAACAAAAGCAACTCTCAGTACCAGTTTTCAAGATTTTATGACTGCCTGTCTTGGAATAACTTCTGGATTCTGTTTTGGATCATAAAGTGTTAGTAAGTGAATGTGGAGACTGTTCCCATAGCCTTTCTGAACTACCTGTCTGTGATTAATTATGGACAACTCTGAACGATTGTACCTCTCCGCCAACCTCCATGTTTGCACAGTGACTAACATGGTGATGTCAGTTCCCACTAATGTATTTGCCAATTAGGAAGATTTAGTGTGGTGACTGAGGACAGCAGAGCGTTGGTGGCAAATCTGTAATTGTCCAAGTCAAATATCTGACAACTGGGTGTTAGAAAAAGTGCTTTAGGTTTTACCCCCATGTGGGCCTGACTGTGCATCTTTCCTCAACACTTCAGTTTGTATCACATCAGGATACATCAGTCACATCTTATTATGTCACAGCGAATCACTTTGTGGCTCACCATAATCCTTAATCAACAAATCCAATGCCACACGCCACCCTCCAAAGCATCAGTCAAGCAAAAGCAATCAAGGAAATATCTTGATTTTTTTTTTTGAATGCATGCAATGGACTGCCAGGATTGGTAGCACCTCAAAGCTCCACCAGGACAAGCAGCCCATCATGCAAGACCCCTAGAAATGCTGCAGGATGCAATCTCTCCCTCAACAAGCTTGCAAACAGAAAGCAAAATGATTTGGCCGTGCCCACACACACATCAGCGCCGAACAGACCTCAGCCAACCTGACAGGCTCATGAATGCCTAGTCCACCAAACCAGGCTGAGATATGTGCACCACTGCTGGTGTGTGAAATACTTCAAATGATACTTGGAGGCAGCAGGCTTCAGCTGCCTATGTCAAGGCAGTAACCCTGTAGCTTGTGTAATTGCCTCTGTACAGGAGTTCATGTTCAGCCGTACCTCCCTCTGTGAAAAAGTTGAGCTGCAGGATAAGAGCTTTCACACAACCAGCTGCTGCCAAGCAGCAGATTAGCAGGTAATCAGTTGACTGGTAGTAACTTCGTCAGCTCCCAGAATCTTGCTGTACGTCGGGGGCGAATGGCTAAAGTGTCAAGGTGAGTGCATGAGGGGCAGAGGCAGATGGCTAAGGTATAAGGTTGAATCGTCTGTGGGGAGAGATGAATAGGTGCAGTATGGCCCGAGGTCACTGGCTTCAGAGACCAGTGGTGGGAAGAGGATGAAGGAGGTAATACCACATCCCCTCTCCGAGGGACTATCATGTTCAGTAGGAAGGGAATAGAGGCTTTCACGTGCCCGTGCATGGCTCAGCCTTGTACTCCCACTACCTACGCACATGTGAAAGGATGAGAACTGCAATTTCCTTGAGTTCAGGATGATGCCAGGTAACCCATACAAGCACCATACACTGCAAGCCATCAGCAAGCTGTCTGATTCTCCAGCATGGATAAAAACAACAGCATCCCAGGCTGGCAGGCTGTCAGGAAGCAATGCCAAGTCCAAGAGGCTTAAAAAAGAACCAGCCATATCAAAGCCGCTGTGGAAGTTTTACTTCACTGCTTTTAAAAGTTCATGGGTTTATTTCCATCCAGTGGAAGGCAGCTACTGGGTTTCATATTTGGAGAAAACCTAAATCCCAGTAAGAGATAGAGAGTCCAACCTTATTAATTTCTGTACTCACATACAGGCACTGTACACACAATCACTGTGATGAGAGGCAGGCGTATGCTCCGGCCACTTTATGCCAGCTACACAGACACAAAGAAACCGTCCAGGGAAATAACTTTGACAGAGAGGGGTTTATCTGGCAGCATTTATCTAGCACTGCCTCTGCATTCCCTTTTCAGGACCTCCCCTCCGCCTCCACCCCCAGGATGATGGCGGAGGAAGGGATTAGGGAATAAAGGGGGAAGACCAGAAAGCAAATATCACCAGGGAATACTAAGTCTTCAGCTTTTCTCTGCCTGACAGTAGTCCCTCAGCACTGGGGATGCGAGCTACAACAGCCCTGTGAAAAGGATAAACCAGACCCTACGAGGACCCAAGAGCAGAAAAATAAACCGACAACACCCAGCACTTCTGTGACATTCCTGAGCTGTACAAATCACTTGCCCAAGTCCTCACATATTGCCTCCCTCCTCCCAGCTATGCAGCACTGCCGCAGCAAATCCACAGCACTTGGACAGCTGGTGATGGCTGGGATTTGGCCCGATACATGGATATTATTTGGGGGGTTTGTTGCATTTTTATGTTGACTCACTGCATACAATGGGCCAATGTTGCCATCACCACATAACTGTCACAGAACTTTTTTTTTTTACTATTACTGTATTTATTCCTTTCTTCCCTTGCCACCCTGTAACAAAGAAAGGAAAATCCAGAACAGGACATGTGCTATTTAATATCTGTGTCAATGTCAGAATGCAGGCGTGCTTTTATTCTTTTGCCTTTTGCAATGAATGTGTGATACCTGATATATTAGGTATTAATAAAGCAGACTGCTTTATGCTGTTTATATTGGTAATATGATTCTGGATCTTATCCCCAGCTGAGGAGTAGGAATGTAGATTTTTCCTTGTATATTATTGCCCAGCCATGGCTAATCAAGTATACAATATATTCTGATTTTTGTGTATTGTTTTATTTTTGATTGACTTTAATTAGAACCAGGTCTCTATGTAATAAGTAGATATATAAAATGTGGAAGGGAGGGAGCAATGGCTAAAAGGCATAGAGAATGAGAAAAAATAAAACCCAATAAAGAACCCAACGGGATGGTGTAGCCTTGCACTTCACCAGCAGTTTTACAGTACTTCACCCGTAATTGCCAGCACCAATCCCACCCGCGCCTACAGCAGTGATCTGTCCCAGAGGCACCAGTACCACCGAGGGCTGAAGATCCCCATCTGCGCTAACCAAGGGGTTCATGGGGAACTGCAAAGAAGGGGAATTGCAAAAGTGTGATAGCACAGAGTGGAAATCATTGTTCTGACTGTGGGTAAACAGTGAAATTGAGAGGCGTGAGCTAGTTCAGATAAAATAAGTGTCTCCTGAAACTCGGACACACAACTTGAAATTATGCATAAGAAGTTGTGTGCATCCCTTTGTCTTTCCTTATGCACGTGCTTCCCAGTTTCTCACAAGTTTTCTTCTGGATTATATTCAAAGTCCTGCTATGACTATTGTCAGTGACAAAACTCAGATGTCATCAGGCACCTTCCCAGCGAGAGAAAATCCTCTTTGTTTGAATGTCCAGCTCTTCTCAAGGAATGGCTAATACTTCCATTAATTCAGTCAGCACTGACCTTAATTTGCTTGCTCCTGGACAGGAGATCCGATCACATAAACCACTCGCACAAACTCCTGGGTTTATCCTGCTGAGGAAAATAGTGGCTGGCCTGCCTAGTATCACAGCACTTGATGCCTGTTCTGCAGGGCTTTTTGCATAACATCTGGGGAGCGCCTACTTCTAAGGAAGTTTGAAAATGGTCCCTTTCATCAGCATCAGATCCCATTGTATTCAATGAGAGCTGCAGGTGTTCTGTACCACTTGGGGCCAGGCCCTTCATCATAATAAAAAGGCCAGATTTGAGCTGGAAGCTCTGTCATTAAAACTGCCTGTAGTGTATTAGTAATCTGCTGAA
>NW_009270000.1:2639266-2649283 GCF_000687185.1 Egretta garzetta | reverse complement strand
CCTCCTAGAGGCCCAGAGAAACCTTCTGCTGCGTTACTTTAACTCTTTGTGATTATCAGAACAGTGAGGATTTAAGAAGGGGCACATTAAATTCCTGTCACATCCCTTCTCTGAGTTATCCAAAGACTAATAGACCCAACAAAACCTTTCTTGGGAGCACAAAGTAAAAGGAGCTCTCTCTGTATGAGATAGCATTCACTGCCAGAAGTGCCCACAATGTTGTTTAAGATGACTGACAGCCTCTCCCTCCATTTTATTTTACAGCTATTTTAATGTATCAAACACCTGGAGATGCTTATGAGGCTATCCAAATCAGTTTTTAGTGCCTCTGATCCGCACACCGAATCCATTTCCTGCCACTCTCTTCCCAAGAAGCGAGCACCCTTTCGTGCAAGGGGTTTAGCACCGGGTGTGGGGACGCTTCTGCTCCGGCCATGGGAAACGTCCTCAAGGGGAGGTTGCAATCCTGAAGGCACCCTGATGGCTTATGTTCTTACTGGACAACGTCAGGGCGGAAATACCGGGATAGACACGGGAAGGCAGTGGTGACTGCCTGGAGACCCACTCTGGCAGCTTCCCTCGGTGGGTAGGTCTGCTGATAGGCACCACGCGGGTCATCTGCTACCAGGGCAGTGATGTGGAAACAAGTGAAGTCAGGGCACAACACGGCCCCACGCTGCTGGCCTGAGAGCTGTTGTCACCTGGAGTAGCTCAGGCTGGTACACTGGTGTTGTGGAATCAGCTGGAGGAATATACAGGAGGAAAAAGAGGGACTATGTTACTCAGGGAGGGCTAAATGCAATAAAGAGTCTGGCTCTTTGTGTCGTATTCATTAAAAGCAAATTATTGGATCAGAATGGCTGTTCAAATTGGTTCAGCTAAATATTAGGATATGACCCAAATCTTCTATCCAAGTGAACATATGCATACACTTTTCTGAAGCTCAAAAGATTTAGTCAGTCAAGATATAAGAAAGGGGAGATATTTGCTTTCCTGGGGTAGGTACTTGTTTATTTTATATTTCAATTTTCACAGAAGTCTGTGCTTGTTGGAGTCAGCAAAGACCAGAAATTGTAACCCGACAGATCTGCGTCGTGTCTTGGATAATCTCAAGATGAGGTTTGGAAAAGCTTCTGAGAAACTTCCAAGTATCTATAGCCAAACTTTCTAATATTTGCCAATCTTTGTTATTGGAATATTTCTCCCTGTTAAAAGCCATGACTTGCACAACTCAGAAAGGTCCACAGAGAGATTTTCATTCCTTTTTCTTTTCCTTTTGCATCTCATGAGATTCTGCATGTAATTTTATTATGAGCCAGAGGCCACATTACTGTGAGCTTCAAGAAACAATTAGGGTTGTGGTCACAGCAACTTGCAGAGAGTGTGATGGATTAATAGCATCATGTTATAACTTGATAATGATGCCATGTCACAAGATTAGCATAGCATATCATGTAATTTCTCTTACACTAAAAATGGACCTGAAACAAACCCCAAAACAATCCCAACCTCTGAGATTTGGCTCCCAGTCCAACTCTTTGCAAAGCCAATTACTCTGTAACAGGCTGTGCCAAAATCCTGGATCAGAAGCCTATCTATTTTGGGATCATATCCATCCAGATCCAAAACTTGTCGAAATGGGGCCCTGTCTTTGTTTCCAGGAGCTCAGCAGGGTGAAGCTGCTAGCACTGACCTGCAGGTAAGGGACGTGCAGTGCTCTCTTGGGTTGGGTCTTTGCCTCCACTGGCTGGCGGTGTGAAAGCAGCCCCAGCCCTTGTGGTGAGTCTGACTGATGCTCCCACCCACAGGTCTGCCAAAAATGAGCCATAATGCAAGTTCTGCATGTTTGCACACTACTGGTCATAGTCCTTTAAAGGATGAGAGACAGTTTTAAGCTCAGGGTCCGGACTGCTTGTGGTTGGAGGCATGACTAGGCTATCCCGCTACAGCAAGCACCACTGCTCATTCTGCCAACAAATCTTATTTAGCTTTACTGACAGAACAGCTGCTTTTGTATCCAAGAGCTGTCAGTCCAAGATGAAGGACGACAGACTTCTCATGTAGTCAAGATGTTAGGGCATCCAAAAAATATAATATCACCACACATGAAAATATAGCTTTTTCTTTGTGGTTATCATCTTTGGCATTAGAACATAGGTTTTTCCCTTCACCCTTATGACTACAACCAAAAACTATTCTAAATTAACTTTTCAGGAATTTCTTCTCTTTATCTCATGCCTTCAGCTCCTGCAGCAAGTCTTGGAACCAGGTGGTTAAACCAGTACTCCCTTCTTCTGCTCAGGTCTTAAAGGTTGTTACTGGGCTTAGAAACCCCGTAGCTCTGTTACCACTCTGTAACTCAGTGAGCTTTCACTGGAGATTCAGCCAGGCTGGAAAGAGCACCCGGGCTGGCACTATCAAGAGAGGAAGAAACAATTTCAGAGAGTGGGACATGGGAGCACATTCTTCTCTTACCAGTGTTGTATTTTCTTCTCTTAAAAACACAGCAAAAGGGATCATAAGAACTGGGTGTGATTCTGGATTGCAACGCACCTGACCTCTGGGGAAGGCCGGGTCTCGACGAGGACGCTGGTGTCTCTGGCAGCAATGCCCCACTCAGCACCCCAGCGCTTTGTCTCCCTGCCCTCTCTCCTGTTGTCCTCTGGTCCGTCTGGCAGTGCCGGTGTTTCGGCGTTAGTCCTTGGGTTGGACTTTGTTTGTTAAGATGTATGTCCATTTCCAAACACATTGACAGAAGGCATGGATTATAAATATTATGATGCATTAAGCTGTGAAAAGACAATGGTTAAATAAGAAAGCTGAGCGAAAATCACTGGGATTCCATCAAAAGGGAAGATGAATGAACAGAACTACACTGACATCTGCTGGTCCATACATCAGCACGGGTATTGTTACTGCCACCAAAAATTGCCGCGGTGATGGGAAAAAATGACACGTTAAACTCAATAAATCCTTCAAAGATACCTGCCACTTCCACCACGTTTATCCACCACCTACTGCCCTGCTGCACTCTCTGGTCATCTGGGCAGGATCTCTTAGGGAAGAAGTTTTTCTATTTCTACAAGAGTAGGGTTTATTTCTTTTTTCTTTTTTTTTGTTTTCCCTCTGTTTTGTTTTGAGGCAGGCGGTGTTTCAGGTTACTGGAGCTCTGCGTGGACTACTGGACTTGCAGAGACCCTGCACAGCCGGCCAGTGCGTGTGCCCAGCCTAGCTCTGTACAGTTTGCACACCAAATCCCACACGCGTGGGACATCGCAGCCTGCACCACTGTGCGTGCACCCGGTAAATGGAGTAATTCACTGAACTTGCTGTGTAAGCACTGAGCAATTGTACAGCACATACGCAGTAGGTCTGACAAGTCCTAGATGCTGCAAATTCACCACGTAGCCCTTAGGCACTTGTTTCTGTGCAGGAAATTTTGCAGAGAAATATGGAAGCAACTGCTTTCAGATTTTCAAATTTTGTCAGACAGAAAAAAAAATTAATGAAGATACATAATACTTAACCGCTGTAAAGTATAATTTTGCACCTAGGGGAAAAAGAGTCATTGGGAAGGGAGGCTATTACACTTATCAGAAGATACAGGACTGTGATTTGGGATATCTTACTGCACATTCATTCACCTTTACAAATCTTCAGGGACATGGGTTTTTTATGACACTGAACCCTCATCTTCTGAAGGTGTGAAGAGTAAAATGGATGCACCCAAAACCACTTGTCTATTTAAACTCATATGTGCTGGGAGAGCTATGTATGGGAAGAGGGAGGCTATAAAGACAGTGGGGAATTATTATTTTTCCTTTCATTTGGTGACTTCTCTACACTTAGTACGTACTGATAAACAACCAAAGCACAATCTTTATCATTCAAGCCAAAATAAAGACTGTGATACTTCAATACATGAAAAAATCCATTTAGTTGCTTCTCAGAAAGACACCTCCTCAAAACACTCTTTTCCCTTAAATAGTAAGCTAACAAGGATAGGCTATTTCTTTTACTGAAAAATAACAGTCTTTTGGAAAGCAGCTGATTCACTTGCAAATATGCAACCCGCACCCTTACTGTCTTAATCCTGATGACAAGGGGGTGGGGCCGGACCATCTGAAAAGCAGCTCTCAGTTTCCCTTCCAAATCACTGCTTTGGGATTTCGCTGGGTGGATTTTGATTGTTCTGCTGTTACTGCACGCAGAGCATCTTCTTTGCACATCTAAACGCAGAGGCAAAAAGATCCCGCTATTGAAAGAGTAGGGCGAGGAAGAGACTTGCATTCATACATGAAAACCCAGCCATTTGTTGGAAGTCATTGTTCCTTAACCATTGCCAAAGACTGAAAGGAAGCAGCTAGATAAAACAATCAAAATGTGTTCTGAACACAGATAAAAAATTATTAGAACATTTTTGGCTGGTTTTAATTATTAATAGCATCAATTAAGTCCATTTCATAAAACACTCCTAAAAAAAACAGGATTCAGGCTTATGTTACTAAGCAAATTCACCCCCCTCTGGCCTCCCTCCCATCCCCATACATCTCCAAGTCAGAAGACCTAGGAGGCTTCAGCAACTTACCTTATCAAAGAGAAGGTTAAGAGGTAACTTGATCAAACGTTGCTTTTATTTCATGGAGGAACACAGAGCTGATAATAAATTTTCAGTCCACTAGACAGAGACATAATAAGAACAGGAAAACATTACTAAACCTGGTAAGAATAGAGCCACTAACAGAAAAAAGGAGGCTGGATGGGATTGTCACTTCTCTGTCTTCAGAAGCTAATGCTGACCCAAATATTCAGAAACAGGGTGCAAATTCACTTTTCAAACAGCCTTAGAGTTTGAAGGGGTTTGTTTTAAGTTTCTTCTCTTAATGGTAACATTTTCTGTATTGTGCTAGACATACACATTTTAAGGCTGGAAAAAGACCACTTTGATCGTCTGACATTCTACATTACTTTGGCCAAAAGACTCACAGGTATTGATTTCTACTTTGAGATCAACAGAAGCTTCTGATTTGAATTGTATTGGTTTTTAAGTCTAGATCTGAAAACATCCAGCAATGGAAATTCCACTGAAATAACTGTAAACTCTTTTAATGACCAATTACTGTTGCACTTTAAAATGTTCACCTTATTTCCAACTTGATTTTGTCTATTTTCTAGACTTACGTTCTTATTATTTCCTTATCTGCCAGACTGCAGAGCCATCTATCATTGTCTTTCTGTTCCTTAAGAAAGTATTAGCAGTCTGGGATAAACTTTCTGCTTCCTCTCTCCTTTGATAAGCCAAAAGGCTTGAGCATCTTCAGTTTTTCACTGTAAACAGTGCATTCTGTGTTTCTCATCATTCCCAAAGATTTTTTTTTCTGAGACCTCTTTGCATTTTCAATATTATTCCTAAAGTATTTCACTTTAGCAGGTAGCTAATGTAAATAGTTGGCAGGGCACAGCTGATGTGGGGTAGCTAGATAAGCCCATCATTGGGTAGCCAGTTCTGCAGGAGCCAAAAGTGAGCTGTACTTTTAAAATACTGCAGTTTGTGACATTATTTTGTTTCGACAAACAAGGTTTATCACCCAGACTTAATGAGTTATGGAGATATTATCAGGCCAGCCTGGACAAATATGGTACAGACTGTCACTTAGTAATCCTCGCAAATGAAAATAAATCCTTATGCTTCTGAGTGGTTCTGGAGGTGTGCCACACCTAGCCATAGAAATAACAGCTTGCACCAAAGTAATAGCAACATATAGGTGTTCAAAAACAAGGCCATGTACCCCACACAAACCTGTCAAGAGATAACCGTGTCGCTACTGGCTCTCAAGATAAAAGCTTAAGTCTCTTCCGTTTTGAGTATCTCAGTGATGCACTGTGCTTGGAAGCTTCCCAGAGACTTTAGCTAATGCAGATAATGGCCTTTTTTTCATTTAGCAAAGGTAACCATATCAAACATACAACTTCTTTTCTCTATTGCACTGGCATTCTACATGCTTTTAAGTTCATGTCAAGTAGTTTATTTTTATCTCTTGATGCCTGATCTCATTTGACTACAGTATTCCTAAAAATGTTCTGGTTAGAGGTGTGAACTCCTGGTAACAGGTTGCTTTCCTTGATTTCATTTGAAGAACCCATTAGATGTAGCCCCTGAGGGTCTTTGGACGATGGGCTGAAAACCACTGTCTCCATGTTCTTGACAACTGCATACAGTGCCTATCCTTAAGATGCTATCTCAAAAGTTGAGCTCAAGAATAGGCAAGTTGAAACCCTGATGAAAAGGTATAATAATGACTGAACTTGCTCATTTTATCAGCACAAGAGTCTGTTGACTTTCAAGGCACCCTGCACAGGCTGCTGCACGGACAGGCTCCTTTCTGGATGAAGGTTTGATCAAAAATAACCCTACACTAAATCTGGGGCATGTTCTGCATTCCATTCAATTAAGACAATGATTGTGATAGTCAGCAAAGGGGATTTCCCAGAACATTTGGTACCTACATTGTAATTAGTAAAAAATGAAATGATAAATGTACTTGTGGATTTATGCAGTAGAATAGGTCTTATATTGGCAGCCTTGATAAATGCACCTAATAATAGAAAGGAAAAAGAATCTCATGTCCTGTGTTGATCCACAAATGAAAAAATAACAGGGATATGATTAGGAACCTTTCCTAACTCATTTGAAAACTTGTCTCCAACTCAGAGCAGCACCACACCCTCAGTTTCTGGGAATAAATCCATTAATGAATGAGTGAAAATTTTTAGCTTTTAGCAAAGTTTTGCATTCAGTAAAAAACCATGGCGGAGGTTGGCCGTTATTATACTCCTGAGCCAGAGTTATAACAAGAGCATAATAGGTGGGATATGAGGCCTGTAACATAACAAAATACAAAATGCAATGCCAAATGCAGGAGAACAACATGGCAGCAAGGAAGGAGAGGAACAGGAATATTATTTACATTCACACTCCCATGGCAAATACAGAGCAAAGCTCTGTCTTCAGGGTCCCTGCTTCTAGTGTAGCTTCTTCAATGGGTTTACACTGACACCCATGGCACGCATCACTTCAGTGAAATCCCCCAAATAGTGCTTGGCAAGAGCCACAGTCAGACTACAGCTGGACTTCATCGCCCTCTGGACAACTGGCCGTGACACATAACCATGTATGCTGGGAGCTGACCTTATTATAGAGAATAAATCTTTTGCAGGTGGAACACATCAGCCACGTGGTACCTATACAGATCCACTGTGGAGCACAAGTGTAATATGGCAGGCAGATGTTACGTTGGATCAGCTACTTTTGTTCCATTCAGTGTTGTCAGATCCATTTAGACATCCCAATGCACGTTGCCACAAGACCAATGAGTTGTACAACCATACAAACGAGAAAATCCACAATGCTCCAGACAGTGACAAGGTGGGAATGTCATGCTGTTCAGGAGAAGCTTTCTGGAAGGTAAGACGTGGTTTTGATAAAATCTTAAGGGTGTTGCAGGATGCTGAAATGCCTCAGTGGATGTGGCCTCTGCATGTCATCCAGTTAAGAGGACAAGCACATAAAAAGTAATTAAGTCCTTTCAAACTAATCTAAGCCACAAGGTATCTCTAGTCTCAAATACACCACGCAGCCATGGGATCCTACTAGTTTTCCAAAGAATACGCTTTATTTGAACAGGGTATGTCATCTGAGCAGGTAACCTAGACCTGTATACACCTCACACAGTATCTGTTCCATACAAGCAAAGAGACATTTAATGTCTCTTCTCTGACTCTGGCATGGAAACAAGCCGGTCCTCATGCTGACACAGCAACTGAAGCGTGCACACCTTGGCGGCCTGGTTTACGTGTGAAAACACACATCAGAGTGGCTGCAGGCTTTGCTCTTTTTATCGTCCCATTTTTTCTCCCAAAGCAAAACAAAACACAACCCCCACAACAGAACAGTCCCTCATAAAAATAAATAGCGGAGAGATAAGTAGTGTCCCTTCCTGCGCTGCTAAGAAGCGTTCATTTCCAGCCTCTAACAGTTGCCCTTCGATAGGTGACTGGCGAAGCAGCGAAGAGAAGGGACAAAATAAATCTGCCGTCTGGCAAAGTGGCACTCTGGGTCCTGTGAGTTCACTATTCACCCTTTTTCTTTCCTCAGGAGTAGCAGTGAAGCTTGATGATGCTCTGGGCTCCTAGTTCATGGGCCAGTGGCTTTTCCTTCTGTCACCTGCTGGGTCTCTGTCATAGCAAGAAGTTGCAGTTTTCAAGGGCAACGTTTTACCTGCCATAGCTGTCTTTCTCTAGGTACAGGAGGGTCTGCACAAGAACTTACTCTGTACACGCATGGCTAAGTAAGAATCTCAAATAATAATAAAAAAACCTACTGCTCCTAAAGTATTCATTTATTACCAAAGAAAAACATATTGAAGTTTGGAGATGAAAATAAAATACACTCAGAATTCATAAGCAGTGTATGGCTAATTCCTTTTTTATGAAAACCATACAGCACAGATTTGCAGAACATTCACTTCTTCCATTGACACCAGTTGGAATTATTAGGTCAGTGCCTTTGGAAATCTTAAATCTGCAAAGAATATTTAACTTCCAATTAAACTGCTAGCTCTAGTTAATTAAAAGGACAGTCTAGTCAAAAATCATGCTTAAAATATTTTCCATTCATCATGATACATCTTTGAATCTCATAAAACAGAGCAACAGTCATTTTGAAAAGTGACCAGTCACAAATTTGTCAGGTTTCTTGAAACGCTTTATTAGTTTGCTGAAATTTTCCATGATATATATCTTTGTTATTTTCGGAAATAAGAAAATGGACATCTAACAGGTTTTTTATGGTTTGTTTTGTTCTACCTTCCCCTTCCCTTTCTCCTCCAGAGGAAGACAGAAAACAAAAAGGAGGTCAAATTGAAAGAATAAGAAATTTAAAATTTAAAAAAAAAAAAAGAAAAAATACAAAAAATAAAAAAAAGTCAAATAGGAAAATATTTTCATTTGGAAAAAAACTCATAAAAATAAACTCATGCAAACAGTTATCCAAATCTTCTCAAAAGATGTCAATAATTTCATTTTTGATATTTTCATGGGAAATACCCATTTTCATGGGAAAAATCACCATTTTAGAAATATCATCAGTCTTTTTGATCAGCTTTCTGATCCTTTACATGGGTGTTATGAGAAAGAGAGGCTAAATTTCAATTGCATGTGAAAACAAAAGGGAAGCTTATGAAATAATTACCTTGCTTATTGCCTTTTTCTATTTTTTATTTTTTTAAATATAAATAGGGATAAATTATTCCCTAAATTTAAAAAAATATTGCAAAGCCTGACCAAAATTCAGTGTGAATCAAACATTATTTTATGGTTAAAAACCAGTAGAAACAATGAATTCATCACAAGAATTCCTGCATGGTGTTGTATGCCCACGACGCATAAATATTGCAGATTATATCTGAAAAACAAGCTAAAGTCTGGGTGCCTCTTCAAGCCTGTCAGAAACGAACCTTCATTCATTGTTAAAGGTTAATTAAAATAAAACAGCCAGCGTAGTCCTGAGTTCAGAATACCGGACCAAGAAGCAGAAGATGTGGATTTCAGACCCCTCCCTATTGTGGGTAGCATAATGTATTGTTTTTCCATGATTTATTTGTGTTGTGAGAGCTCCTAATGACCCCCTGGTGACACAGAAAGAGAGAAGGATTTGTCTATGACAGTGATGGCTCTGAACTCCCAGATCTTCTGAGTTTTTGTCCAGTGTTCAGAGAGACTACACTGTCGGTTTTAATTATTTGTGAAATGTTGATTTCCTGCTTCCATGTACAGGATAATATTAAAATTGTAATTAAAGGCATTTAAAGAAGAAGACTAGAGACGTGTGTGTCCCAGGAATTGCCACCCTGGGTACGATAGGAAAATTCCAGGTTCTCAGAGCAATCAGGTCATTACATTGCTATGGATCCACATGTCCAGCATGAAATTGGTTTCCCAAACAGCCAGTCTTCTTGC
>NW_009270000.1:2612464-2639109 GCF_000687185.1 Egretta garzetta | reverse complement strand
CTTTCCCTCCCTCTTTCCTCCCTTCCTTCCTTCTTTCTCCCTCCTTCCTTCCTCCTTTCCTTTCCTTCCCTTCCTCCCTTCTTTCCCTTTGTCCAAATTTCTGCAGTGAATTCTCCTTGTCACCTGCTCTAATTTCCTCCATCATTTTTCCTCAGCATCAGCTGGGGGAGGGTTCTGCCTCAACAAACAGTTTCTGAAGTTTAGATCCAGGCTCTGCTTTCAGTTCTCATCACATTCCGTGATTTTCATTATGCATACAGATGCTCCAAAACAAGTTGTTGAAGAGAAAAGTCAGAGCAGCAAAATTTTGCACATTGCATTTCTGTCTACGGATTTGCTGACCAAAGAAAAATCTATTTGCAGCAACAAGGTGTGGACGCTGTAGTGCACTCCTTCAGAGGACAACCCAGCTGTCCCCCGGGTAGCTTTGGCTTTACCTGGAGGGAGAAGTAACCTCACAAAGTCTTCTCATCCTGGCCTGGCTCCCCAGTGCAGAGAAGCTCTTAACTAATTACAGGGACTTCAATTCTGAGCTTGACCAGCTGTGTCAAAGCGTGGACGCCATAGGCTCCCAAGTGCTGCAAGATCTATAATTCAACTTCCATATAAAAAAGTCAATATTGGACAAAAGAATGACATTTAAAAATCATAAAATAAGTAGCTTGGTATTTACCTAAGATGCTCTTTTCTTCCCATAGTTTTATATAACATGTAGTGGTCTGTTTATACTTCTCCTGCTTTTTTCATGAGTGGAATAATTCTCCCTTCGGTTTTAGATGTCTGCACGAGTGAAGAAGCATGGTCATCAAGGAAAGACAGCAGAGGATAGGCAAGCTCTGAACACACTGGAATTTTTATCCTCTGAAAGAAGTCAGGACCCATGTAACTTGTGGTTTTCTCTCTTTTGAAGAAAAAGTCATTACTCGGGCAGTGTAAAAAACACCCAGAAGGTCACACTCCTGTCTTCCCTGCACCAACTGACATTGACCCTGTGCAGAACAGCGCATGGAGAATCACTTTCAATCTTGCAGCAATAACTAATTTCAGGTGCAATCAGAGGCTGCAGAAGCTGTGGACTGCTCCTTGGAGTCTCAGGCACCCATGCTGTACGTAGCCCCCGCTTGTAGGAGTACTTAGGACTGAAGGATCAGTCTTTACGCCTGCTTCCCACAAAGATATGAAGATGTTATTTTCTTTATTGAGCTCGGTGAGCCAAGAAAAAGCAGGACAGCTTTGCATGGGCTATGGCCTGGCTTTACTGCTCGGTAAGTGCCAGCATATCATTTTTGCACCTCTAAGTGATAAAGGCAGGGTTAAAGAAAATCAACAGAGTTGATGCATATGGTTTGTTAAAACATCTCTTTACCAAATATTGAAGAAATAAAGGAGGTGTTCATGAGTAAACAGAGTAAGTGACATCGACCCAAATTTACCTAAAATTGATGTCAATGGGGAAGGGATTGTCTAGTGAGGTGCAGTGGTGCAGCTGGGTCACTGGAGCAAAGGAGAACAAATGGAAGCAAAATCAACCTGAAGTTAGTGAAGGTCAGGGTTTCTTTTTTTTCCTTCTCCTCCTGTCTCTTGATGCTGATCTTTTCTGTTTGTCTGTTGGCTACATTTTGTTGGTTTTCCTTTCACTATTTTATCTTTCTTTTCACCATTTTATCTTGAGCTTCAAATACTTTGTATTGGCCAGCTACTTCTGAAAGCTGCTACATGTGCACTTTGATCATTATCTGACTCTCTCTTTTTCCTTCCAATTTTTTCTTTAAGCTGCTGAAATGCCACAACAGAGGATATTGTTTTGCAGTGCAAAAAGGATTGTTTTCTACAACTCCTCTTTCAAAGACCACTTGCTTAACGACACTGAGAACTCAAGCAGAGAGGAAAGAGAGAGGGTATTAGATGATTATTTTAAAGATTTGATCTTTCACAAGTACTGAAAACACAAGGCCAGACTATTCAATTAGGCACTAAGCCATTTTCCACAGCTCGCAAATTAATTATTGAAACTGGAACCTGCCACCAATTCCTCATGTGTCCACATCTTTTGCTCATGATCTGTAAGGAAGCTCAACAATAGGGCCAGTATCACCAGATTGCTCCGTCCTTGATCAGCCGAAAAAGAGGAAGGGAGAGAAACTTTCTCTGTGTGAACCCACCCAAGCCAGGCTGGGGAAAGCATTTGCAGAAAGTAATCCTGTGGTGGCCACAGGCAAGACAAAAGTGACTGCCGCGCCCTGCTCTTCACTCGCTTCTCCAGCTCTAGGGCCACTGTAATCACCAGTCGCTTCACCTGTGGGTTATGAATCTTGACAGATAAGAAGGCATTTTCTAGGAAATGGCAAGCAAAGGGTTGGGGTTTTTTTTGTTTGGTTGGGGTTTTTTTAATAGCTCTGTCCTTCCTTCTCCGAGAGATGTGAGGAGTTTTCTGCTGTACGGGCACTCACTGATTGGAACCTTTTAAATGGGCATGGGCTAGCATCACACTGCCCAGTCCTAAAAAATACTGTGGCATGCTGACAGCCTTGAAATATTCTGATGGTCAGCATTTGCATTTGTACTGCTGGTATCTCTGATCTGCATTACCATTCTGACCCCTCTTTCCTGTTCATATGCACTGCAACTGACCTTCACAAAGATACAAATTCCAGTTTACTTCACTTCAAATGCAAGAGTGTGAGTCAGCCCCCTGAGGGAATAGCAAGGAATTCATTATAGCAACACAAGAGAAAGATGTGGAGGAAGTAATGTGCTTTCTTTACACAAAAGGGAAAAGAAATAGACGGTGAGAGCACCAAGCAAAGCCCAAGAAATCTTGAGATGTAATCTGACATAGTGGCACCGAACTCAATTCTTATTGTCTGTAGGTGTACGACCTTATTAGGGCTTAAAAAGTAAGCCAAGCCTTGTCTGATCCCTGCTGCAGGCTGCCAAGCCAAGCAACTGCTTCCAGAAGTGGAAATCTTCGTGATCAATATAAAACCACTAGCTGTGGGTGAGATCCTTCAGAGAAATAAAAAGCCAAGATTCCCAAGTCACAGAAATTAGAAGAGGGTAAGACCTATTTTGTTTTGTCTAGCCCCACTATCAGTGGTTCCCTAGGTACATCTGTCACACGCTACATCGACATGATTTTTTTTTTTTAAAGGTCCTAAAGAAAGAGGTTTCCACTTGAGTACAAGACCCTCCTGAAACCACGTAGCCATTAAGGATCCCATCATCTTTTCCACAAGGACAAGGTATCAGCCCCACTTCTCGTTCCAACTGAGTAAATTACCTTTTTCCACTTTCATATCCTCCCCTTCGCCTTCAGTCACCAGACAGTGGGGCACTGAGCTCAAAATCTGTCCTGTTCCACCAAAAGTGTGGCTGCATTTAGAGAAGTGTACTGCATCTGAGCTCCTTAGCAATGAAAAGGGCTATACAAGGGATGGTTTTTACTACCATCTGCTCAAAATACAGCTGGAAAAAGGCAAAGGAACTCTAAAAACTGACAAGTAACATATGCATATTGGTGCACTGGATACAGTGAAGATGAATCCAAATTATCCTCAGCAGGATTTTTTTTTAATCCAGAAGCCTGTATTAATGCACAGAGCAACATATCCCCTGCTATTCATTTGTATTGGTAGAAATGGAAAAATCATGTGGATTTCAAAAAAGGTTTTTCTCTCTCATGACTCGACAGAAAGATCTAATTAGCAGTAATTACTGCCCAGCTAATTTTATTTACAATTTAAAGGAAAATTAAATTAAAAATATTTTCAGTTCTTAACATACTTGCAATTTTTTCTGCATAATTTTTAACATAGGGGTTTTGTGATCCAGAATGTTTTGAGAAATAACTGGAAATAGTTGTAATTTTGCCCATTCTTGGTATTTGCTGCAATTTTTTTTTCTATAAGCTACCACCTACCACGCACTTTTATTTTCTTCTCTAAGAATGCTTGCATCAAACTTGGAAATATCATTAACAAAGAAAACCCCACTAACATACAAAGTGCTACAAATTGCGCAGAAAGAGGTGGTGTACATTTTTGTTTCAGAAACATTCAGCAAGATTCACAAAGAGGAGCTAAATTCTCAGTACAGTGCTCAGATGGACTTAATGGCAGTTACAAACTCTGCTAAAATCTGGAAAAGACCAATATCCGTTATTGAACTGGCCCAGAGCTCCTATTTCTCAGAAATTAGGTGGTTTCTTCCAAGCATGGAACTTGGATTAAACTTTCTGCTTAAATTGTTTTAAATACTTTTCGACTGTTTGTTTTTAAGACAGATGTTCTTTGATACGTTGGTTTCAGGAGGGTGCAGATTTTTACATGTTCTGCAGATTGCAGCAGTGTTTTTCTGCAGAGTTCCTACTTTCAGTCACTCAGTACCTCAACCTATTTACAATCATTCAAGGAAATGGAAGAAAATATTAAATTCTTTGGCAGCCACCAGGATCCCGCTCCTTGCCAAAACAGAAACAGGTACCACAGAATATAATTCATAAAATGAAATAAAGTGGAGATGGAAAAGACCTTACCTTGTCCTGACAGCGTTGGCCCCTTTCCCAAGCATACAGACTCCCATGTTGTGCCCTAGTGTTACCTGTGCCTGAGGAGATTTGCTCAGCCTCTTACTCAACAGCTACCCCATCTTTCAGATTTTTCAACTGTTGGGAGTTGAGCAAACCTGATAATGTTCAGATCTGGGCAGATTTGATTCAACCAGACTTGGTCAAACTTTGGTAAAGTTTTGAACCAGAGAGATGTGGTTCCACCACACTCTACAACCCCAAATCTCAGCCCCTCTTCTGCTTCCAGACATTCTGTTCCTTTCCTTAGAATCACAGAATCATTGAATCATAGAATCATTCAGGTTGGAAAAGACCTTTAAGATCATCAAGTCCAACCGTTAGCCTTGAGATAAGCCCCAGACTGGCAGCCTCAGACACTGATGCTCTTTCCCATCTGAGCCATGTGGGAAGGGAGGGAAGCCCCTTGCAGCTGGGGAACACGTGAGGCTTCACCTTACTTTGACAGCAGTCATGGCAAGGCTTCCACACTTTAGCTTCTCCATAGCCCACGCGGGGGATGCTTCCCACAGAGGCATGCCCCCATGGGTACGCTTTCTGGAAGCCACCCCTGAGGACAGACTGTGGTATTATTGTTACTTGTGCAACCCCTGACCTCCCAACCAAAGCAATCAAATGGAAGGTTATTTGTACTCCAGCACCACTGGTATGGACACAGGACTGCTAGGAAGCAGCTTAGATCATTTCATTTTATATACACTACAGAACAAACAGCACATGCTTGCAGCTTTCAGAAGTCACTAGAGATCTGGGTCAGATTCAAATCAGCAACCTAGAGGTGAAAGTCTCCGTATCCCATTACCAAATCCTGAGACATCCAGTCCCCCATGCACATATTAATAGTTGATCATTATGAATTCCATGTTGGGATAATTAATTACCGCATCTGAACTCTGCCTTAGGAATTATTAGATCATTTGGGGCCTGTAATTTATTTTATTTAGCACTGTATGAAAATTGCTGCTTCTTTTTTTTTTAAAAAAACCCCTATACTTTAGGCTTTGAGAAGTACATAATGTTTTCTGCAAAACGCAAACCACAAAACAAATATATCTCTTATTGGGCCTGGAGTAGTCCTACAGGATTTGTTAGCAGGCTCTGATGATAGACGTGAGCAGCCATGCATCCAGCTAATGAGCTGGCCCAAGGGATAAAGAACACACCAAGCCACTAGCAATGGATGTGGAAAAAGAGCCAGGGGAATGGTAGAGCATGTTGCCAAATGATGAGTCTTAAAGGTGGCTTCCCATATGAAATTAAAGGGTTTTGCAAAAGCAAAATCTGTTTTTCTCACTCAAAAAATAAATCAGACAATAGGACACATTCACTTCTGAAATGAATGTTCTCTCCGACTCTATTATGCTCTTAACAAGACGAGCTTGCTTATAGAGAGCCAAATCCTTCAGACATGATTTAACCTGCACTTTCAGGAGGCTTTGGTAGGTGTTGTGTAATGAGTTCTGAATAAAGACACAGTTGAGGACTGCAGAAATTTTGGTCCTTTGTGGATAGGAGTTATAATTCCAAAGAAGTTGTAAGGAGCCTATTCTATGCATAGAAAGGTAAGGAAAAGTGTCTCCACCCTTTTTCTACAGACCCTGCTTGCTATTCTGTTCTTCGCTGCAGGGATTTGTCTTAGTTAGGTCTGAAATTCTCCTCAATCTAAGGGCCAGATTCTGCCCTCCAATACATGTGTGGAATTTATTCCTCGAAATATATATTTTATTTTCAGTACTGTAGACTAAAATACTGTCTATTGATTTTTTTTGCAGCAGACAGAATACTTTGTGCTGTTTTCACTTGTGTCAACAATTGGTAGATATCTAACTATAGGATGAAAAGTGTCTCAGGAGATGTAAAAATACAATCCAGGTTTGTTAACATTTGTAAGCCTCTATAAAGCTTCAACCTGGGCAAGATCCATCTGCTTTATCCTAAATAATACTAAATGTAACTCATTTTATTTCCCCAAAAAGCCTCAGGAAAATTAGCTGCATGAAACAGAAAACAGAAACACTGACAGTTTTGTTTTCTAATGATTTCTTTGTTCCATCTTCATTCTATCACCTGCTTGTAACTGACCCTGTAGTCCTAGAAAATTCCCATGAATCTTAAAAGAAATGTACTGGCTTCTCTGAGCTTCATGAGAGACGATACTTGGAAAACCCCTGGTTGGTGTACTGCAAAGGCACTGGAAGAGGATCTTAATTTGATCATAATTTGCTGGCTTTGGGTATTCTTAATATTTACCTCCACCTCATCCTGAATTAGGTCTCAGCTCAGTGGGTTATGGATTGTGAATGTTCAGTTCAGCCTGTCAGGAAGGTTTGCAACCGTGAAAGAACCACAAAATGCTGAACTTCTCGAGTGCATTCTTGAGAGGAAGTAGACATTGGTTTCGCACATATGTGGTCATGTGTGGATGTCTGTGCTAGCATGGGGATGTAATTTCTTCTTTAGGATGCACATCTTGTGTTTTCTGAGCAGACACATGGTATTCTGGGCTTATTTTTTCCTTAAAGGCACTCTTGGAGAAATTCTCCTCCGCTACTATTTTTGCAGTGGGAAGTTCAGATTTCAGGGAATCTCCGTTTGTTATATCGAAGCGGTGGAAAGAAGGCTTTGGCATGCAGAGCCCCATGGTAATATACAGAAGGACCATCAAACATAAATGACCTTGGCAAATTGGGGCACCAACACACTAGCAAGTAAAACATCCTGCAAAATATAGCATACACATTTCAGTAAGAGAATTGTAGTTCAATATAAATCACTTAATAATACTTCCTGAAATACTGCGGGATGTCTTCTGCAAACAATGAATCCATAGTCTCCCAAAGCTGCCCAACAGCTCTGTCTAGCACTGTACCACTAGTGATAACTGAGGAGAGGTTAAGTTTCTGTTGCACAGGACATGCAGGTCACTCAGCTGTTGGTTGGTGTGGCTTCTTTTTATGTGAGGAAGCTGCCTGTTATGTTCATGTGATGGGATTTTGTGCTGGTTTTGGCTGGGGTAGAGGTAATTTTTCTTCATAGCAGCTAGTATGGGGCTATGTTTTGGATTTCTGCTGGAAATGGTGTTGATAACACAGGGATGGTTTAGTTACTGCTGAGCAGAGCTTACACAGAGTCAAGGCCTTTTCTGCTTCTCACCCCACCCCACCAGAGAGGAGGCTGGTGGGCACAAGAAGCTGGGAGGGGACACAGCCGGGACAGCTGACCCCAACTGACCAAAGGGATATCCCACGCCATATGAGGTCATGCTCAGCAATATAAAGCTGCGGGGAGAAGAAGAAGGAAGGGGGGGATGTTTGGAGTTATGGCATTGGTCTTCTCAAGTCACTGTTAGGCATGATGGAGCCCTGCTTTCCTGGAGATGGCTGAACACCTGCCTGCCCATGGGAAGTAGGGAATGAATGCCTTGTTTTGCTTTGCTTGTATGTGCGGCTTTTGCTTTCCCTATTAAACTGCCTTTATCTCAACCCACAAGTTTTCTCACTTTTACTCTTCTGATTCTCTCCCCCATCCCACTGGGGGAGTGTGAGCAAGTGGCTGGGTGGGGCTTGGATGCTGGCTGGGGTTAAACCACAACCAAGTTATAGAGCTTAGGTATCAGTAAGTTACGTGACCATGTTATGAACATTTCTTCTAATAGATTTCAGTCTGCTGGGTAAGAGAGAAGTTATCATCATCGCTACTGATGAAAGCATATTTCATGATCCATCCATCCCAGTCACATTCCCATTAATTACTGATCCCATTCCCATCACATTTGTGATGTGTCCGTGCTTCCATATTTCCTTTTTAAAGTGTTCTGGACTCTTTCATGCAGCATTAAGACCTCTTATGACCCTCTGGCACGCATTCAAGCTCCCTTTTGCAAGGCTTTTCAAAGATCATGATAACCTAACCTCAAGTGTGTGAGAGGTTTAGATTACTTGTAGCCAAACCTTTCCTATATTCTTTCAGCCTGCAAAAATCAAACCTGAAATCCAAAGAGGACAAATCTTAGTGCAGTTTTGTTGCTTTCTTTGAGCAAGCCTCATAGAAAAAAATACAAAAACCCCTTTTTGAGTTTTGTAACTCTCAAAGCTGTTTTTTGTAGAACTATAAAGTTCACAGGAGTCTTAGAAAAATTAAGAAAATGAACCTTATGTTCTCAAATCTAACTAAAGGAATGTGTGATTGACATTTCAAAGGGTTCAGATTCATTCTTACGTTATCGAACAAACACAGTCCCATCCGGTAACTCTATTTCTCCATACTCAGTCACCTTTCTCATCATTTTACTACCAAGCACAATACTCACCATGATGAGCGGTGATGACCGCTCAACACCGTTGATCCAGTCTGGACCTTGCAGTCCAGAAGCCATGGAGCCTAACATAGGATCCCCTAGCAAAGTAGAAACTTTCTGAGTGTGCAGGGGGGGATGTCATGTTTTCTGAGCTGGAAGTCTACCCTGAATCCCATCTGTCATTAGTGTAGAGTTACATAAATTGATTTTTCAGACAGGGTGACACTCTAGACCCAGGTGACAGGCCAGAACAGTGGCTGGACAATAAGATACTTAGGGAAGCTAGCATGGGCTTTATAGAGCTCCAGGGGAGAGTGCTGAATAATACTCTTCAAGCCAAAATCATCTGTAGGACATAAGCGCTAAATTATGTTTCCACTTCCCATACTGACAGGTCTCTGGAATCTGCAGGAATTCCCCACTCTTCAAAGGATATCGCAGTGCACAGTGCGCAGCTTTCAGGGATTGGCAACCTTGCTTTTGTGATCTCTTGTAATGAAATTTTACCCATAATGCCATAAGAATAAGGAAACATAGCACTCGGAGACACTAAAACTATCAGCAGTTCCCTGCTTGGTGCCTGCACTGCTCCTTCTCCTGGCCAAAGATAATCACGCATATTTTGTTAAATTAAAACAGTTTGCTGATTTATACATTGACTTGTGAGGAGGTATTTCCAATTACTTTGGCATTCGTATCTTGGGCAAGCTGTTCTCTCAAATCACCCTGGCACTTAATAGCCTGTGCCGACTGGTATTTTGTATGACCCTGGCACTATTAGCCCAGCCTGGCTAGTGTTTCAATTCACCGTGGCACTAATGGTCTGGAAGTTGTTCTTGTTTTCCAGATTAATGAGTACCCTAAAAACCGCTCAAAATTGGAAAAGAAAGAATGTTTTCAAAGGGGAAAAATAAGACGAGTTGAAGCTGCCCACTACCTCGTCATTGTGCTCTTTCCTCGTCTGCCTCTTCTTTAGCTTCCTATGCAGGGATCTAATAACACTGGTGCTCCCATATGTCCGGAGGCTCAGGGTGCTCAACACTGACACCTGACCCCGAAAAAGCCCCGCAGGGACCCCCAGGAAGGAAGGTTCTCTGCCAGCAGACTGCTGTGAGCAAGGAGAAATGATTGAAATGGGAAAGGCCTCATTTACACTTCCATTGTGTGAGAGGGTTGAAGCCTTTCAGTCAAAATCCAGCTGAAGAGGAGAGTTGCTTAACCAACATTGCCCTCATCAGGAGCTAAGAGCTGCACCCACAAGGTCATGGGCCACCTCCGGCCAAGCCTCCCTATTCCCCGACGGGGCATGGAAATGCAGCGCAAGGATGGGCGAGAGCTAGGGCTCAAAGCACTCTCCTAACGCCCGTGGTTGCTCCCTGAGGCCCCTGGTTTAGCAGAGAGGCAGGCTCAGGCGAGAGCCTTGCCGCCTGCAGCTGACACAGCTAAGTCCTCCGAGCACCATCTCCTGTTGGGAAAGGTGAGGGACCTGGCTGGGCTCCAGTCTTTGCCACACCGGGGTGGTCCCCGAAAGCAGGGGTGGGGGAGTGCAGCGGTGGAGGGTGTTGGGAGAGCATGCCGGCTCATTAGACATTTTCAGTGCGTGAGGAGGGATGAATTTTAACGTTATTGCCAAGGCTCCATGGCAGGTCAGAGTTTTCATCCCACATACATGCAGACGCTGCCCAGTTAGGGTGGGCATTCCTCACTTCAAGGCGAATTCCATCCTTTTTTCCTTCATCCTGTGGGATGGGGCCCGTATTGTTTTTATCGGCCTTTGTTACTTGGTATCTTTTCAGAAGCAAACCCTATCCCACCCTTGCTTTTAAAGAGAGAAAAAGAAAGGGGGAGGGGAGAGAGAAAGAGAGAATATCACCCAGCCCCTGCAGAAGGGTTTTAGAAGATTTTACATCTCAGCATTTTTTAGCTTCACTATGCATTTTCCATTGTACCCGATTATTGGTTCAATATGTATACTATGTTATTTAAATGTAAGGGGGAAAATCGACAAGCAGTTATGGGAGAAGGCAGAGCTGTCACAACATATTCCTGCAAAGCCATGATTTGTTTTGTGTTCAGTCACACATTGTTTGGATTTCAGCTCTTATTTCAGTCCTGGCCTTAGGGTTTTCCGAGCAGCGTTGAAAGTCAGATACGCAGAGCGCTACACTGAATTCAATATTCTGTATTTCTAACACAGAAGATGGAAGAAGAGAGTCTTGTAGATGGAGGGAGGGACATGGGACAAGTTCGTCCCTCATTATTTACAGATAGGTAATCCGAAAGGGGGTTGTAGCCGTACAAAATACTCTCACACACGAGCGTGGGAGGCAGTGTGTCTGGCTTTCAGCAGGCTGAGTCCCCTCCCGGCTGCCTGGGCTCCAGCCCTGCAGCCAGAGCTGCCCAGGGAAACCCCTGTGCCCACACAGCCAGAAAGGCAAGAGCAGGACCCCAGGGAGGACCCGGTCACCTCCTTCCCACCTACAGCAGCTCCAACTGTCCTAGAAACCTGCAGTCCTCACGTGTTCCAGCCAGGCGTTAGTGCCACACCGCGGATGCCAGAATCGGAATCCGCTATATACATATTTTCACTATAAACAAAAAGACACTCATCTGGTAAGTCTGACTGACTGAACCATCCTAATGCCCAGATTTTGCTGGAGTTTTTTTATCCTTCCATACAGAAGAACATCTATCATTAAGTCTACACAAACATGGGCAGGCAGAGGAACATGGGCCAACCATGCAGTTACTGTTAACCTATTGTGTTTACAAAACGCACTTATATTTGGTCATCCTGTGAGTCATTCTCAGAATCCACAAGCAAAACCATTCTTCAGAGCGGTGATGAGACAAAAATGTCAACCCAGCTGCAGCTTTCCTAAGGGATCTGCCACAATATGTCGTCTCAACAGATATACTATCTGTCGCGCATTGTTTCTGTTCGTGAATAAAAGTGCTAGGAAACATGAAGGAAATAAAAATATGAAACCAGTTTTTGGACAGAGAGGAGAAGATGTAGTGGGCGGTGATTCCCTGACCCTCCCCAGTACCCGTCTTCAGCTTTTGGGATGGAGATAGAGCATTATCTTTGGGAAGGGCACAGTAAGGTCTTTACCAAAAGTGCTGTGATTGTGCCAAAATAAAGCTTTGTCTGGTTTTAGATTTTCTTTTATTCTAAGCACAAACGCAGTGTCTGCTGCCTTCTATATACAGTAGCTAATGAAAATAGAAGAAGGAATATCCTGGTATCTTCTGCCTCCTCCCATTCCCACCAAGCAAACACAAATGCTGAGCAAAAGAGACTTTCTTTTTGTCATTTTTTGAAAAGCCAAAGCAATAATAGATGTATCTTAAATGTTCTTCTCTGGGTCTTTTTAGCTGTTGCCATTTAGACTTACTGCCAGCCTGTAAGGACATTGTCTCTAAGTGATTATTTTTTATTGCCAATGTCAATGAAATAGAATAGAGGGGAAGGAAGATGCTGTAGCAGTTACTAAATCTGCAGAGAATCATTTTCATTGCTGGTGGCTTTTCTTGTCTTTTAATATTATTTTATTCAGGTGGTACCTTCCAGGGAACAAAAGCCTTTTGGAAAGGGAATGATCTGGAAATGTAATCATAATATTCTAGCAAGGTGACCTCCAAAGGTCCGTGCCAGGGCATCAATGTGAGGAAACCTGATCTTCTGGAAAAGCAGCAAAGAGCTTCCCAGCACTGCAGAGCACCATTCATAGCCTCACCTTGTGACTCTGATATTGCTGCAGTCAATTAAGGCACGGGAGACTTCCCAGAGGACTCTGAAGTTGGCACAGTTGGTCTTACCCTTGACCCTAATGGCCTCTGAATCAAATTTACAGAACTTTATTAATGTTAGAAGATTATTATTTCAGTCACAGAATTGTAAACCGATGTAAAACTGGGAAAGCTTATCCAAACCCCATCCATCCCAGTCTAGACTAAAGGATACTCATGATAATAACCTGTATTTCAATACCATAAAATTACCTCACAAGTAAAATTTAAGTCACAGAAAACTAAAAGGCTCCCATAAACATAAAAACAGTTTTCAGATAGCAACTGATACCCAGTTCAGGTTGTTTGTCCGTTAGTTAAAGAGGAGTCTACTGCCAAACAAACCCCAAATAATGGCTTGACGGATGGGTGGATTTGGCATAGAAACTTTTCAAACCTCAAAATGTTTGTTTGCCTTAGATATTTGAAGGGAAAAACCTGAACTGTAGAGGAGAAGATAAACCTTATCTGACCATCTTATTCCTTAAAAATTAGGCAGGAAATCTGACTGTCACAGACTGACTTTTGGGAATCTGAATCTGCTTGCTCTGATGAGTAAAATTAAAAGTTACCGGTTTCAGAAGTTTCTTAGTCCAAGTAAAATGGGGAAATACACTGAGATGGAAAAATCCCACCACTGCAACCCCTCACCAGCCATGGTGCCTGTCATCATCCCTTGACTGCAATGGTAAAACCACCAAACTGGAAAGCTCCCTGAATCCACTGGGAGGGTGGGGGGCAGGATGAGCAGACATTTTTCATCCTAATAGAAGTTCAACAAAGTCTTGGTAATGCAAAGAACCTGACTCATGGCTTGGTCCTCCAGTGAAGGCTTCGTCTCTCAGTTGCTATTCCTTTGTATCATTTATACTTCTACACTGATGAAGAGGATCTCAGTGCATTTCTTCACACGAGAAGGACTCAAAGGGAGAGAGCCAAGGACAAGCTAAACTGGAGAGGTGAAACAGTGGCTATCGGTTGGTTGTATCTCTTTCTTTTCCTGTGATGCAATTCATCCCAGAGTACAATACAGAATTTGCTAAGGCAGCCTCCAAAAACAAAGTCCCTCATTTGAAATACTTAATTAGATTAGAGGCCTGTTTTGGCCATTATTTTAGCTTTCATTGTAGGTCTCTTCAGCTTTTAACAATGTTCTATGGACTCTTTCAGACCATCAAAATGACACTTACCACAGGCTTCACAGTGAACTGATAGGAGTCCACTGCAATGCAGTCATCTCTGCAGAGCAGTGATGAGAAGCAACACATGGCATTTTGCACAGCTGAGTAGCAAAAAGTACTCCTCAAGGGCATCAGGGCAACCTCAGCTCTCGGACTCTGTAGGACCTCAGTGTGCACAGAGGGTGGAAAAAAAATGATAGCAAGACTGCTACTGATTTAAGACAAAGCAAAAATTTCATCCAACAACAGATCCGTGCCATCTAAAAATCCCACTGCAGGTGACACAAACGGTGTATTATCTGTGTAACAGGGATGAAGACTTAAACTGATTTTGCTATGAACTGAGCTTATGCTTCCAGCTAATAAAAATATTTCTAACCTGGTCCTTAGATGTTAGTGTCATTTCTGCCAAAAACCGCAGTGATTGCTGTGTTTTCCTAATACATTCATCCCTAGGTTCACTTGTCCATCTGTTAAGTATTTACATATGTTTCTTTTAGGGGATCGTGTATGTCTGTATAGGTGATGGGAGAATTTCTACTGATCGTTTTATTGCTGTCAAAGCAGGTAATCACCTTTTCCTTAAAACCCCTGGCATGACTTATCACAAAGACTGCTTTGTTTATTAATGAGTCCTCATAATAGGAGGGCTTGACATTTAATTTTTTTCAGACAGACCAAACGCTAATTGAATTGCTGCAAACAGCTAAAACCAAGTTTGCATTGTTGGATAAAACTCGTAAGGTGATGAGTTACTACTTGTTAATGAACTCACAGTCCCGTGAACCAGCTAATAATGACTTAGGACCTTGATAATGTTGGTTAGAACAAAAAAAAAAAAAAAAAAAGCACAGAAGTTACTCTAGTTTGTGAGTATTCTTACAAAGAAATACAGTTCATAGGACAGCAACCACGTTAAACACAACAGCGATTCCAGGCTGACCTTAGTTTTCCCCAACAAAGTCCCATGAAGGCCTTGGGGACACAGGCACGAATAGCCTAGCACAGCAGTGAGGAGAGGAGGGGAAGGAGATCTGCCTGTTCAAGCATAAGGAAAGGTCCTTGCTGCCGCCCAGGAGGCAGCAGGAAAGCTCTTCTCAGTCTTGAAGCAAATAAGATAGTTGCCACCAGAGAGACTGAAACAACTGTGGGAAGACAGTGGAAGGATGCTTCTGGCACAGATGACCACATTCTGGTTTTGAAGTTATTCTCCTTGCATGAGAAACTTTGTGCAATTTAAGGGGAAAACTCAGACCCTATAATATTGAGAACCACTTAGTAGCTACACACTTGTGCCAGCAGATGAGAAACTCGTTCCTCCCTGTGCCTTGGGAAGAAGAACTGCCTTAGCAAGTTCTCCAGCTGCGCAGTCTGGCTTGCCACAGACACAGCTCTAGCTCTACAAGGAGAAGACACGATAAACTTTCCTCTGGAAAAAGTGGGGAGCTTTACAGGAAATCAAGAAAAGGGCCAGGAGCTTGGGTATGGAATGGATGCAGCAGGAGTGGTCCTCTCCCCCCTGGCAAGAGGAGGAAATGAAGAGAGGGCAGGAAAGCTCTGTGGAGGGCAGGAAAGCTCTGTGATCCTCTTGACAGAGGGGCGAACGTAAACTAACAAGCAAAGACAAAATTCGATCAAAACATGTGCTGGTGCCTGCATCATTATTGTCCTAAGCTACCTCATGCTTTGCCAAAACCCCTTTACCCTCATCTCCAGGAGCTCTGTTCACACAGCATATAAATAAAATTCCTGGATAGACAAATATCCACATTGTCCTCAGGTGACTTTTAAAATAAGCCTTTTGTGCAAAGAAACTAACATTTTCTAAAGCTTTTTGGACCCATTCCTTCTGCAAACATAGAATACCTACTACGCTTTGTAGTACCGTTAGCTTGGTTAATGTTTTTTCATAAGGAATTCTAGCAGGAACCACCATTACAGAAGGAACTTAGTTCTTTGAACTGCTCTAAATAATATAAGTTTCACTTTCATCCCAAGAAGTGTTAAGGATGCACAAAAACACACGGGGAATTTTGTGCTAGCACCACTGATTATATTACTTTCAAAAGAGAAATAAAATCTTACCCTGAAGCTCAGAATTATTAGAGTGAACAGCCAGAACCTATTATACTATAGAAATATCACACAGAGAGCATTCATGAAAGAATTCGCCAGACAACTTGCTATGGTACGAAATTGTTCATTTTGTACACATTGTCTCATTACTTACTTTCCTCCTTATTAATGATGAAGTCATAATATGTGGGTAAATTAAAAGTCTTTCTGCTGTAACAGAGAAAAAAAAACCAAAAATAATCTGCTGGGTTTTAGTTACACTGCAGTTTCGCAACAGATTTAAGCTGGTGGAGGTGCAGGTTCCCTGTGAAAAGGTTGGCCCCTTTCTTCACACCAGCATTAGCTCCACCCAGCCATGGCATGAGCCAGATTGAGAAACAGATCTGGTTGAAAATCAGTTTACACCCCTGCCCTCCTTTTGCTGGATTAGTTTGCAGCCAGTCGGTGCCTTCACCCATCTCCTGTCAGCACAAGGGAGGCCATGGGAATGTGCAGCCAAGAAGATGACTTTTACTGGGAGCCCGCAGGTAAGTATGTTGGCATCAAGGGATCATGAAACTCAACACCAGTTTTCCAAGCCTGGGGAAATCAACAAAAGAAGCTGCTCGTACCAGGACAGCTTGGAGAGCATCCTACAAGAGTCCATGCTCCCATCTGCCACTTTCCTCAGCGTGCCACCACTCTGAAGAGGCTGGACCAGACCTTTCTAAGGGACCACAGTGCACTCCAGCACTTCTAAGGTCTCACCATTTCCGAGCACTACACGCTCTGCGTGCCCTCTTTAGCACCCTTAAAACCTCTTCATCCAGCCAGGTCTATGGCATCCTTGCACAGTGCTGTTAATTTTATTTTTTAATAAGTTGCATTAAAAATATTACAGGTAACATGAAATGCACTTTACCATCACTCTCTCTGGGCAATCCTGCCCCAAGGACCATGTGTCATTCTGCTCTGTCTGAGCTCCTCATCACATTTCAAAGGAACATTTTCATTAGTTCCTGGGCGACTCAGGAACCTAATTCGTGTTTTAAAAGCAACTTGGGAACTAAGATTTCAGCTGAAGTCCCAGGAAATTGACTCTCAGTCACTTTGACACTTTTCCATGCATTCCCCAATGCCTTTGTTCTTAATTTGCCTGGAATACAATAGAAGCAAATTAGGCACTAAGGAATTGTGCCTTATAGAGACATTTACGTTCTTATGGAGACTATGTAAAACCAAAACAGGCTTCAAATTTTGTATTCGTCTAGGAAAAATAAATCCAGGAGTCTTTTTAGACTTGACCTAAGCAAGCAGGTGTCTTTTTCCAAAACTGGACCAGTGGACACCAGTGCATGCCTTGGCTCCATATCTGGACAAGATGCGCACAGGCAGTTTCCCTCTCTCCCTTTTAATGGTAGGGGAAGCCTGGCACTCCGGCCAAAAACGGGCCCCACTAAGGAATTGTGCCTTATAGAGACATTTACGTTCTTATGGAGACTATGTAAAACCAAAACAGGCTTCAAATTTTGTATTCGTCTAGGAAAAATAAATCCAGGAGTCTTTTTAGACTTGACCTAAGCAAGCAGGTGTCTTTTTCCAAAACTGGACCAGTGGACACCAGTGCATGCCTTGGCTCCATATCTGGACAAGATGCGCACAGGCAGTTTCCCTCTCTCCCTTTTAATGGTAGGGCAGGCCAGGCACTCAGGCCAAAACGGAGCCCCAAAACACTCTGGTCAGCCCTCCAGGCAAGGCACATTACAGCTAACATCCCCCCAGAAGCATAAATACACCTTTGGCAAATGCAGGACAGAATTTGTTTTACAATTATGAGGCCACTTATATCTTTCTTCTTTTTACAACCTATCTTATTTGAACCTAAGAGTAAACCTTCCCACTGTCAGCTATGTTTTAAAAATATGAAAAATACATTTCCATGATTTTCAGCCGATTCTGTTCTTTGTTAATACTACCATCTTCGTATCTCATTGTTAAAAATATTCATATCTAAAGAAAAACACACACAAAAAAACCTGAACCTGACGTGTTCCTTCTTCTATCTCTATTTAATGCATGGTGGCTAAAAAACTAATTTTCTTTTTATTTTTTTTTTTTTTTGTAATTAGCAGATCACGCATCAACTGCTCCAAAGGCTACTGAAGTCAGTGGATTTTTTTTTTGCACCAACTTTGATGGGTTCAGATCAGCCTCAGAGCATTTAAATTCATATTGTATTTTCAATTCTCTCCTGCCCAGGCTGCTTCTCATGTGGAGATGAGCTGAAATAGAAGTAAGCCCATTAACTGTTCTTCTTCCAGACCTCCTCAATACAGCCAGAACTTTGTCATGATTTTAAATGCCACATTTGTGGCCCTGATCTACTTTTTTATTATTACTTAACCTTTTGGATGTGCCTGAGTTCACACAGTCAGGGACCTGCTCTTCAAAGATAAACAAATTGTTGGAGAACTAAGCAATACAGGAAATTCACGTGCCTCGCTACTGAATTAAAGGGTGGTAGGCCGAAAAAGTCATTAGTTTTAGTGACCACAGTGGGTTTTATATAGAAGAAAGGTTTCATTCCCTAAATTGGCTCACATGTTATTGCTAATGAATGTCTAACAAAGATTCTTCTCTATAAAATGTGATCATTTTACACAGGAGATTTATCAGTCGAGTTCTTGGAGAGATTGAGGCATTGGAGTCTTTTAAAAGTCCATTTTTTAAGTCTCTACTCCACACATTGCTTTATGACCTAAAAAGCAAAGGGACTCCACATGCTGTAGGGTTCAATTGAAATTATTGTTGGAAGGTAGGAATACAACAGTAGGACTGTATTCATCACAAGAGTTACACTTTTTGTTGCTAGAGCTCAAGAAAAGTCCGTAAGGATCAGAGTTGCAAGCCAGCTCTTTCATTTGCTCGTTCTTTGTGCCGCACTTTGTCTCTCCCTCTCTGGCGGTAAGAGGGTCACTTGGTGCAGGCAGCGCTCGCACGCGCTCGCCCTGCTAAAAGTTTTCTGGCAATTTGTTCAAAGGTTTCCATGTCTTGTTAAAATGCTAACGCACGTACGGCCAGGCTGCCGTTCGTAAGCAGGAGCTCGGAGGGCCACGAAGGTGCAGACAGGTGCGTCTGTGCGAAGGGGGAATTCGCATCACCCGCTTTTGGAATTTAGGGTGGGTGCAGCTCTGAGCTCCTGCGGTCAGGGCTGTCAGCTACCTCCGCCGTCAGCAGAGAGAGATGGGCATCACTGAAGGGCAATGCACAGCGTCAACATCACATGCCTAAAATTAGGCAAGGCAACTATTCCTTTAGGGCAGACAAAGCGTAGGAAATCTTTTCCTTGACTGAAGACCAAATAAGCCTTTCAAAAATCCCCTTGGCAGGCCACATTACTACAAAGTTTAGCATTATCCAACAATAATAAACGCACACGCACACACAAGAGCGGGACCATGTGGCCACAAGCCGTGCGAAATGAAGCAATAGGCCATATCGGACCTCCTGCTGTATGCTCTGTATTGAGGCAGGAGAGGTATAAATACCTTACTCTTCATGCAGTGTATTACAGCACTCTGGCAAAGGAGTCTTGGGTGTTAACAAAAGGGTTGTGCTACCATCAATAATAGCAGCAGAGTGAGAAAAGAGGAAAAGTAGTAGACAAGAGAAATCATACTTGGATTGCCAAATGTTTCTAGTTGTGCTCACTCAGGACTAGCACCTCTGTATCTTCAAAGCTACCCTGGGGAAGGCAGCAGTTTGCAACTGCTGCAGTCATTAGGCAAAAGGCATTGGGGCATAGGGTTTCTGTTCTGTGGGACATTGAGATTTAAGTCCAAACACACGTGCAGACTTTAAGAGCAATCCCATCAACCGCCCAGCATCCCAACAGACAAGTCTCAACACCATAGCCATCCTGCAGTTGGGTGGAAGCGAAGGGGGCACCAGCTACGCACTGCAAGGCATGGCCAGGCAATCTGCACACAGGTCCAACTAATATGGGACCAGCACAGCCCCAGTTATGTGAGATCACAAGAGGTGTGCCTGTCAGTGGGACAGCATCTTCCAGCAGTGTTCTAGTAGATGTTAGCCATTGCTGAGGGGGCAGCAGCTCCCACCTTATGCCCCTAGCTGCAGCTGAGCTCCTCTGTGTCTTACTTGCTCCACAACCCATGTAAGGTACCGATCACATGTAGGATGCCCAGATGCATTCAGCACATAAAAGGAGATTGGGTGTGGAGTCAGCCCTACAAACATGAAGTCCCAGGTGTGTAAGGAGCTGGGCAGAGAAATGTATGTAAGGTGATAGGTGTAAATAATGCTTCTGTTTGTTTTTTGGTTTGGGTTTTTTTTATTTAAATGCATTATTGGTATTTGCACCATGCACAAACAAACACAAAATAGAATAATTTACTATTATGGTTGTAATTTCCAGCTATGTCATCGCTAGTAACTGAAACATGCTTAGGACTGCTCTGCAGGGTAGAGGCACACCAGCACGAGCCAGCCTGCATCTATTCTCACCCTCCAGAGCAACACAGCTTTCTGCAAACAGACTCTGAGGAGCTGTGCCGACTCCTAAACTGTGCCCAGCTTCTGTTTGGGAACCTGATACAGGCCAAAACTGTGCCAGACCTTCCTAACTCAGCAGGATGGACAGTCCTGGGAAGATCCTGGGGTGTGCAGACCTCCCCTTGACACTTCCATTTCCTGAAATTTCCTCCTCAATAATAGCATCTTTAGCACTATTTTTTTTGTTTGTTTGGCAGATGCTACAGTCAACCACGTGCTTGTTCAATCATATTGTTTGATAAAAAAAAATTAACAAAAAGGTACCATCATAAGCAAGCAGTCTTCACCAAAATGGTAGTCCGTTCCACCTCTTAACCTGCTGCTGTTTGCCTTGGGGCTGTATGTTTTGTTTGATACCATTACCGAGTCTTTGGATTACAGGAGAGAGGCTAAGAGCAGAAGGCAGCTTGCATTGAGGGACTTGTTCCAGACTGTACCCATTAAGGCCGTAAGACAAGAGAGAAAAGGGGCTGTTGCTCATGAACACATTCTAAACACTTTGCTTTTTTGAAACAACTTACTTGGTAATCATTATCTTGGCTCAGGCCCCCTCATTTAACCTCATCCGCCTGACTTCAAATTCATGGAACAGATTTGTACTGCCTTGGACTCCATGCAATTGGCTGCTATAATATTCTTGGACTTTTTTTTATAAAAACATTTGATACCATTAATCATATTGCCATATGTAATAAATTGGCTGCCTGTGGTACATTGCCTCAAACTGTCACATGGTTCCAATCACAATTCTGCCAACTGAAAGTGGTTGTTGGAAACTCTGACTCTTCTTCTCCAGCACACCGATAGCGAGGTCCGCGGGGCTCCGTCCTCTTTGTGCCGTACATTAATGACCTGCTGGCTGCCTGCGGCACAAAGGCCAGGAGTTACAAGTACGCACATGTTTGTAAGTGCCGCTATACATAAGCAATAATCTGTTTGATATCAAAGTCACATCATTACAGAGTCAGCTTTTTGACAGCCTTTGCGAGGTTTGAAGGCTAATTCAGTACATCTCTAATTTGCAGCTTAAATATCTGCCAGAGTGAAAGGTGGGGAAGTGGGGGGAAAGTATTAAATTTAGCTGTGTAAAATAATTCAGGGAACAAGAACACTGCTTGTGTGATTCGGCTTTTGCGACTGTCAGGGCTCTTGTCAAGTCACAGCTGGAATGCTGCGGATTTATAAGAACAATAGAGTTATTTGGGGGAGGAGGTGGGGAGAAAGGAATAAAACGCTATTTGTAGCACTTCAGCTAACACTTTGACACAGGTTCTTTGGATCTTTCCAAGTAGGCACAGACAGACTGGTTTAACTAAAAAATCCAACAAAAAACCCAACACACTAAAAACCCACACAACACAACTCCTGATCCTTTACCAAAGTTTGCCTTGAATCTTTTCTCAGAGCAGCAAAAATAGTCTATTGACTTGAGCTGGGCCCAGAAAAACAGCACTAGTTTTGAATATTGTTAAGTGTCTTTCTACATGGCAGCTGGTCATGGGGAAAGGAAAGGAGGCTACTGTAATGAAATAATTAATGATCATGTATATTATATTAGAGCCCTAGTCATGGATCAGGGCCCCACTGCATTAATTATGGTGGAAAGGCAGAACAAAGACAGCTCCCACGCTCAGGAGGTCTCAGTCTGGTCTCTAAGCTCACTGACTTTGTTCTCCTCTCAAACCTCTTTATTCCTGCAGACTCTTACTTGAAGCAAAATACACAGATGCTTCTGCAGATGTAGGCAAGGAGTAACAAAGCCCCATGGGGAAACCTGCTCTCACGGACCCTCAGTCAGACCAAGAGAAGGAAGCCTTGTGAATCTATGTAGAGGAAAGAAAAATGGCATGCTTGCAGAGTCAACAGCCCTCTTCAGTATCCAGATACTCAAAAGCTCTTGGCTAGACCAGGGAAGGGTGCCAGCAGCAGTGAAGACGCAGAGATGTAAAAGTGAGCATGCAGCCGGAGCATATACATAGGTCCCCAGTGCAGTCATATCCTAAGGGTTAGCCTGCTTTGTGCTACTTTGACTTTTCTCATTATTCATCCTAGCTGGATTAATAGATACAACAATCTTGCCATTTTATTGCTGTGCACATGTCATGAGTTCAGGAGGCATTAGAACCCCTACACTGGAAGAAACTGGTTGTTTAAAGCTCAGCAACATGAGCAACCCTAGACTAATAAGAGCTGCTATTCCAGCACTGGACTTTGGTCCTGGAGCCCTTGACTTTGCTGATATATACAAACAGGCACATGACTGCAAGTCAAACTGGAAAGGAGCATAGTAATTCAAATTCCTCCCCCAAAAAATTATATCCTCTGATCCACTTTCTTCAAGAGATAGCTAAATTTTCTTTCTGAATTGTTCCTCAGCTTTGCTTGATCTATTTTTCTTAGATGATATTTCAAGTTAATGCCTTGCAGGCTTTTGTTTCCTAGGAAGTTACTCTGAGAGGATTTTTTTCCTCTGAGGTCTTGATCTTTCAGACCTTTATACCTGTGTTTAACTCAACATATGATAAAAATCCCCATTGTAAGATCATTTGTGAGAAAGAAAGAAAAAAAGACAAGCATGCACAAAAGTGCTTACAGGATCTCAGACTCACAAGGAAAAACTGTATAGTTGTCAAGCTGAAAATGCACAATACTGAATCATACTGTCAAAAAGCTGACACCTCTACAATGCTTGGTATCTTACTACCTACTGGTGACATTTCTGTGCGGTTTTGTTTTATTAAAAAAAAAGATGTTTCATGAGCCTTTCTCTGAAAACAAAAGCTCTTGGAAGACTACATGAAGCATTGCCAGGCTGACTTTCATGAACACATCACTTTCTGAAATGTATATAATCAAGGGCATAATTTTAGAGATATCTGTAGAAGCCTTACAGTGTTCCAGCTATAACAACCAGATGACAGTGTTAATTCTGCATTATACCCTGTAGTACCTTCATAGAGCAAGCTTGTCAGGTGAATTGAGCTATGCATGCTTACAATACTGTTTTGATATAACATAGACTAAATAGAAGATAGTATTAGCTTCAACTAAGAAGCTTCTGGTTTTCAGTCTAGACTCACAGGCCCTAAGGGATTTGAGCGCAGAAGCTCCAAGGGGTTTCTAGCAATGTTAGTTACCAAACAGCACACATAGCAGGAAGGAGTAAGCAACTACTGCTACCCCAGGTAGTCCCACTTTTTTTGCTAAGTGTCTTATTACTGCTATACCAGGTAGTCCCAAGTATTTGCCAAACACCTTACTAAGAGGCACAAAGTCTCACTCTAGTTCAATGAATAGTCCTTAAACAAACAAAAACACCATAACACACACAGAAAAAGCCCATGCAACTTAATTTTCTGTGAATGCTCTAGAAAGCCAAGCAGCTATCGCTCAAAGGAATGAGACCTAAGTTGGGGCTCAGGGAAGAAAAAGCAATTTGCATTCACCATTCCTAGGAACAAATACATAGAATTAACATTCACCTTTGAGTATTTTGACAGATCTCTAGAAAACAAACAGAAAACCCCAAACTTTATATTGCAGACTCTGTATGATCTGACTAAAGCAGCAGCCCATTCCTGACTTGGGCACTTGCTTAAATTAAAGCAGAAGTTGCCTGATGTACTCCAGTATAGCTTTACATAGCATGTAAAATTTACTGCATATATAGGGCCTCTATTGTGCAAGGAGGAGACCGACTCAGCAAATAAGATTAAACATATGCTTTATTTTAAGCTCATGGGCATGTTAAGCGAAGTCAATAAGCCTTCTCTTAGATGTTCAGCATATCATTACTGGTATGTTGGATTAGGATGAAGTGTTCACAGCACCTTCATGACATTGCCTGTCTTTTCCCTGCAACAGCACAGCTCCTATATGCAATGAGTAGAATAGAGACAGCCACCACCCCTTTGCTTCTGCTCCTAGTCTCCAAACCAGAAGACTCACTTTTTGCTTGCAGAAGTTTAACCATGCAAAAAGCAATACACTGCAAATACGCAACATCATGAAGAAGAGTTGGAGCAGAAGCTACGCAAATCAAATGAGCAATGAGAGAGAACTTATGATTCTCTACCTACCAGCATACAGAAAGAAAATCTGCTAACAAAACTTTGTTTCAAAAGTCTATTATAGGCAATACTTCAAATCTGTTCATTGTAAAGAGAGTCACGTTTGAGGCATAGCCAAACCTTGTCAATAGGATGCATTTCTAGATAACATGACAGATCAGGTTCCTGAAGTATAACCGTTTTCCAGTAACCACACACTGTAGTTTTACTGTTAGGCTAAGCTACATTTCTAAAGTCTACCCATTGACTAAATAAAAGAAAAATTTCTAAGCAGATTTCTAAGGTGAGAGATACAGATCATCATTTTCAGCTGCACACCACCTCACAAGAACAGAAAGATTTGATAAGTTCCTCAGAACAAAAAAATTTTTATTTTTTAATTCATATGATAAGTTAACCACAGCTAGAGGGTGCAGGTTTCCTTTTCTTTTTTAAAGCAGGATGTGCTCTAACTGTCTCACATTATTGTACAGAGATGTTTATATATGAATAATCAAATATATGCAGTGGAGTAGGATGTAGATCAAGAAAAAACAAAAATACTAAACCCTCTAGGCCTCTGTAGAGTAAATTAAAGCACTTAGCAAAAGGAAATACTGACATATACAAGAACTTTGAATTTCAAATATCCTTCAAGATGTTATTAAAAAAACAAAGATACTCTACTGCTGAGAAAGACACAAAATACAACTATGATATATTCCTTACAATTGCAAAAGAAATAGTCATTACATTAGCTCAGACTCAAAGTAATTTTTCTATTTTTAATGCATAACAATTATTACAGGTTTTTAAACTCCCAAAGTAGGCAACAACTTGTATGAAGGAGCTAGGTGCATTCTAGTTTTGCTTTTCTAGCTGTCTGTCAATCTAAGACCAATATACTGGGCTTTACCCTATTTGAACCTTCACAGCTTAGCAATACAGGCTTCAGCACAATAAACTGTGCACGCGAAGACTGGCATTTGAATCTCCAAAAGATTCAGCTCCCAAATTCCATCTTAAAGATTTGGCTCCCAAATTCTAAACAGATGTGCTGAAGCTCAGAGCCATTTAAAATAGTTTTCTACTTGCTGGTCAAAACTCTGAGCAGAGTATTTCTTTTGCATATTCAAGGGAATCAATGAATACTCCTCTGCAAAACTCCTGGGAGCATCATCACTTATACCATCTGCCTGGGAGCTGTCTTCCCCAGTGTCTCCAATGTTGCCATCATTGCCTTCATCCATTGAGAATAACTCCTCTCTTTTCAGGGAGGTCAAGCTGTCCTCCTCACCTAGGAGGTGGTGTTGCAACAGATGTCTCTGAGAAGGATAACCTACCGCTGAGCAAGCCAGTCCAGTACAGTCTCTAACCCAACATCGAGCAGGTTCCTGCTGCACCCAATAGCTGGCAGACCTAGCCAGCATTTCCACAATCTTTCCATCCTCTGTTGGTGCAGGAATCCTAGAGATCCCCAGAGAGCCTTCACCATTGCAGTGCACACTGGTAGATGGGGCACGACTCCTAAATCTATAAACTGCAGAATAAAGCAACAAAAATAGACCAAGCAGAACAAACCTGTTAAAGATCCAAAGCCAAGAAAAAGCTTGCTTCTACAACACCCAATCACTAAATACATTACAGGAGTCTCATACCATTTTCCCCCCTCCCTCAACATAAGTCTCTGATGAGGCAAATTGATTATCACAAGCCTAATATTTGGTTTTCTGACCTTAGACAAATTATCCTTAAGGAGCTAAATGTTACATTGCACCCCATTTTGGTGGCCTAGAGGGTCACCAAGACATTGTAAAAATAACCTCTCTCTGCCCTTACTAGAAAGACAAGAAGTCTCATGCTCTGGGATCTAGACCAGGGACCATGGTCATAATGCTCTTACGAGTTCAGTGTTCTCCCAAGTCTATCCAAACCACTGCAACAGTCCTGCAATCCACCTAGCTAATGAACTTGAACTGGATCTGAAAACAGAAGACTACAGCCACAAAAAAATCTTGGAGGAAGATAAAAGCTAACTACAAATCTTTCTTGAGTCGCAATAGTTTATTGTGTCTTCCATTCAAGAGCTCAACTCATTTGATTTACTCTTC
>NW_009270000.1:2592549-2612422 GCF_000687185.1 Egretta garzetta | reverse complement strand
ACTCTTTCCATCCCCTCTGCCTCTCCCACCTCCCAATATAACATTTCTTTTTTCTATTTCTTTACCATCTTTCTCTCTTTGCAGAAGTACTCCCCTTCCCCAGTTCTGACCTTGTAATAGTCCCAGATAATCTTTACATGCCCCTTATCAAATTCCCAGCTGTGCCTTTGAAAGGGGTTTGTGTTACACAATGAAGCCTGCTCCAGGGCTATGGGAGCTCCCACCACCCTGAACAGCAAGCACAGAAGGGTGGTTTGAGCCCTCCATGAGTTGGCCAGGACAATTGCCACCTTGTGAGAGGAGCTTCATGCTTATAAGATACCTCTGTTCTTTGGAAGGAGACTTTCTGTACAAGTAAACTAGCCATAAGATCTGAAAATTAGCTGCCTACCAGTTATAACAAAGGCATCTTGCAGCATCTTTGTCTGGCAGTTCTGCTACAGGGAAGTCTTTTGGGCTCCTCAGGACAAGAAACATCAGAGCAGTAGGAAAGTACTATGCTACTTCTTCTATAGCTCCAAGTCACACCGGGTAGGTAAAAACCCAATAGATCCTGCATGCTATTTGTTCTTGGCCAGCTGCAGAGCTGATCTGCACAGTGGGAGGATAATGGTCCTAAGATTGGGAAGTAACTCCACTCAAAGCACAGGGAACCAGCTTTAACTCCAAACATTGATGTTATATAAAGAGTGCCTTGACTTAAGTTTCAAAGCCAGACATATTTCACAGGAAAGAAAGAATTCTAGAACAAGTACTCTAAGATCATATTTTTCTGTTTACTTCATAAGTACATAGGAGGTTTTAGGCCTTGGGGAAAAGAGCCAGAGCAATACAAAGACACAAAATAACATTTTTCTGCAGGTCAGAGAATAGCAGCTCTGAAAATGAAGCAACAGGACAGGCGTAGGGGTATCACCTAGAGCTCTTTTACCCTTTGAGCCCTTATTTCTAAGGGAGTTGCATATGTGCACAAGGACAAGACACATAAGTTCAGTTTCAGTAGCATCCATTTGCAACCAAAATCAAGCTAAAGTCACCCTCTTCCTGACCCACTACTACTACCCCCTTCTTGCAGATCACCTTGCAAGGTCCTGGCTTGACCTCTTCCTTGCCACTCTGAAGTTGCCTGCCTACATCTTCTTCTCCAAGATCTTGCTAGCCATGGTCTAGCACGCTGCTGGTCTTGGCTGCCTGTTGCAACATCCTCTTCCCCAAGGGAACAGAAAGGCCTTAGGTTGTTCCAATGAACCATTTTATTAGGGTCCACCTAAAGCTAAGAATAAAGGTTAATGAGCAGGGGACCAGTCAGGAAGTTACTGATCTCACAGGACAACAGAAAACAAGTGCTCTAACAGCTATAAAAGTCAGGTTTACCTCATACCTCACAGAGTAAAAGGGAAACCACAGTATTAAGTCAACACCAACAACCCTTCCCATGCATTATAAGAACTTACCTTATAGTCTAGCCAGACCTCTTTGTGAAAGAGCCTCCTGTCCTTATTATTAGGTAGGAACACAAAGGTAACTTCACTGTAAGAGGGGTGTGGTGGGGACTAGGACTATAAGAAGTAAACGAACCACCGGAGGAGGAGCTAACACAGCATCTTCTCGTTTGTAATCAGCAAACCCTTTGCAGGCCTAATGAAATGAGAAGAGAGCCCACAAAAGCTGTGCATGATGTTTGGGTCTTAAAGGAGTACAGCATAGCAAAGTTTCTTTGGTCCTCAGAGAGGCAAAGGCGAAGGAAGGGTAAATTTCTCCCTTGGCTGAGATATGCTCAGCGCAGGGATAGGAGAAGGGCAGAATAAATAGGTTTTTTTACTTCTTTGTAATATATAAGCATATTTTATCATACTGTTTTCTAAGGTTTGCTTTTAGTCTTATTCTGTGTGTCTGCTGCAGTAACTGGAGTAGGTACTTTTTCCTCTCTTCCTAATAGCACTATTTCCCAGATCTTGTGAAAATACAGTCTTCCTTCTGGACTATCTGACCCTTGTACAGCCTCCCTTAGGTCCAACTAGCTCATAGATTTTCACTAGCTTAAGTGTTTCTTAAGCTTCTTCTAGCACTTTGTGAATTCCTCTGAGAGCCTTTCACAACTCTTTGAGGACCATGACACATAGCCAAAAGAACTCCCAGGCCTACAGTGAAGAGGAGGCAAATGATTTTTTGCACTGCCTTCCATGTCCTAGGTGCTGTACAAAGAGAAAAGGCAGCTCTGAAAGAAAGGACTGAACCAAAGAAAGGCTCATCTGATTTTTTTTAAGCAAATGTCACTTTGTATTTGAAAGAGTAAAATTGCTAATGTCTGTGACTGGTAGCCTGTCTGTCCACAGACCCACAAATACTCCAAAGTGTATGCGTGTGGGTACGCTTTCTAAAAGTACTGAAAGCTTGATGAACCTCTTGTGGACATGGGCTGTTTTGATATTTATGATTACAATCATCACCTTAAAACAAAACAATGCTAAGCCCTGGTTTAGGAATGCAACTGCACTGGTAAATCTTGTGTTTTCTCCCTGTCATATTTCAGAAGTAGCTAATTAAATGCAGACTTACTAAATGACTAGCTCCAGACCACAGTACGCTCGCTTAGTTTCTGGGCTCTGCTACGTACGTGTTCAGCAATAAAATGCTTCTTTCCCTCCCGATCTGTCAAAGGCAAGGGCATCGTATCATGAGTTACCGCTGGGGGAGGCGGGGGTGGGCAAGGAATGGTGGCCCAGAAGTTGAGATGGGCGAAGGCTTGATGATCCAGCTCATATGACCTAATAGACTGTGTCACTGCCTTTGGGAAATACAAGCCTCCTGACACATGCCCTTGGCTGGAAGGTCAGAATAGAAAAGACCAAGCTCAGAAAATGAAGCCCTCCAGCTGAGAAAAATAATCCAACCATGGATTGGCTAAAGCTTTATTTCCTCCCCCAACTTCTTTTTTTTTTTCCCTCCAAATTTTCAGACTTGGTGTGTTGCTGTAGTGCACTTCACATCTGATTAAATTAGTCACATTGCATTATGGCATATCAAATGTGACATGTTGCAATGGAATGTGAACAGCGTATAAAGATGCACTGGCATTGCAGAGCTGCTACCTGCTTCTGACTCACATCGGTGCATTAGCAGCAGGTAAGGGAGGCATACAAAGTCCAAATCCTACCTTGTTAATAAGTCATGCTTTTGCAGCTGGTCAGTAATTTCTTGTATGGTTACTTTGCATCAGATTAGTAATCAGCTACTCCAAGAAACTCTTAACTACCTTTCCTGCAAGTCCCGTCCCCCGCCCCCCCCACCTGCTTGGGATAATATGGAAGGAAGTACCTGATTGGGATTCAGCCCATCCCTTATAAGCATACTAAATACACTAACTTGAAGATGACTAGCAAGATGCAAAGTGTATATGTAATTGCAACCTACAGAGAACAGGGTAGAGGCATCATGTTATTGCTTATGTACACACAGTGAGTATTATTCTTGGGGCTGCAGGAATCACACCATCAGGAAACTCTAAATTGTAGCTTGCTGACTAAGCACCTCCTGTTAGTCTTTTATCAGTGCAGCTCTTGTGGGGCTCTGCAAGGAATTAAAGCTACTACACCCATGTAGAGCACAGAGAAAGTGTTAATATGATACTCTGCCTTTCTTGGGGTAAATGCCCACCCCCATTCATGGCAATATAGATTAATGGATTAGAGAAAATCCATGCTAATTTGACCTGGACTAGACTGCTACAAATGCACAGCCCAATTCGTGGACTTGATGTTTTATCTGGGCTGCTTGAAAGAGACAAGCACAGTTTCAGGAAGAAGGTCTGTTGAACTATCTACCTGCTAAAGAGCTTCTAGCTCGCGGCCATTTTTCTTCCATGTTTCCTAGAAGTCAATACCAGTATCCAATATACAGCAAACGACTGAGCCTTCCTTTGAAAGGACTACCTAAGCAGTTAGTAAAGCCATGTGGTGGGGTAATCCACTCTAAAAGGGGAAGTGCAGAGGAGGCAAGAATATCTGTATTATTGTCTCCACACATAACTTGGACTGGAAGGCCACCAAGTTAATGACACTAAAGCTTCTGGTACCCTCCTGGCAACATAGCTTATTCTATGTAACATATTTTTCATATGTATATAATGAAATATATCTTATAAACTATGGAGAGCTCTCTTTGCATTAATCACCTGAGGATGTAAGCTTTTATGTTATAATTAAAAACTGCAACCTTTTTCTTGTAAGCAGTACTGTGGTTTTTTTTTTTTTTACAGTTGCAGAGGTCCCTGGCTCCGGAGTTTTGGGGAGTCATAGCATAGCAGAAAGCTCCCTCTACTTGGACAAGATTCCTGTGACCAAGGGAGTTTAACCAGATGGATGGAATGAGGGCTCCCACAACCCAAGACCATGAGGTACTACAAGAATCTGAAGAAATAGTTTGGCGTAGCTGGGAGGCTTCAGTAACTCCACCTCGGTGAGTCTGGTCGTAATGCACATGCTCGTTACCCCGTGTTCCCTGGGGAAGTCATGTCCTTTTCTGTGATTCTTTCACAGCATTCGTCTTTCTTGTCCTGGGAAGAGAATGGGCAGATTTTGCCAACTTTTGTGGTGCATCTCTTACCCTAGGCAATAGGACTTCTACTCTATCTGGGTACTGTGTTGTCAGCTAAGTACACAGTACAGTAGAGCTGTGGAAGAATAGTGTGCAGGCTATAATAGTGAAAGTAGTATTCAGTCTCTTTACCACTACTAAACTTATGCTGTCTGATTTTCAGATGCTGTCGTATCCAAAAGCGTTCAATCCAAACATGAATCCAAACTCATGTTCTGAATTTCCTGATGACATTGTTCAGGAGTCTTTTCCTCCCAGTTTCCAGTGTTAACTGACGCCAGGTATCCCCAATAAGGATCTGTGTGTGGAAAGTCATGGTGCTTAATGAAAAATTTGTTGGACTAATTAAACTTTTAGTTTGGCTTAAGAGCATGGCTGTATAGTTAAGGAGAATACCGGACTGCTTAAACCTACAGACCTTACTTGGGAAAAACCCCAACATAGGGGTTCTCCAAGGAGCTGAGCTCACTAAACAATTCTAGGACCTGCTCTTCTTTGAAAGCTTTACAGAAAAAGCTGTAGCTGACACGGGATATGTTTCTCTTTACTTCTTCCACTCCCTGCAATTGGCTAGTTTTGAATCTTTTCCAGTGTGTGGTCCAGAAAGGGAGGACCAGTCCCATTCATAGCTTGCCCTGGCTTCCCTTTTCTGTTTGTCTTTCTGTGCTTCCTCTTTCTTCTCATTCAAATTCATACATATTTAGCAGATGAAATGAATAGCAAAAGGCAACTGTGTTGTAATTAATGCACATATGTAAAACCAGTGCCTGCATAGCTGACCTTTCCATTTGTCTAAATTTGGCTGGGTATAAAAGAAACTGCCAACACAATTTTCCATTGGAAATGATGTGTTTATGACTGTACTGAACTGTAACACCTTCTATTTTCTGATGGACGAATAAAGAGGATGGTGATCGCCAAACTAGCTCTGGATCTGAGGTAACCCAGTGCAAAACACCTCCAGAGGTTTGAATCAGTTCCAGGGTAACTAAGTTGTGCTCTCAACACTCCCTGGATTCAGCTGCTTGAGTAGTCCCTGTTCTGGACTTTGGAAATTCGAAAGAAATGCATCAAATACTTGATCATATACTTGCACTTGCAGCATGGCTGATGGGGAGCAAAGGGCTGATGTTCAAAGCAGGCTGACGCGGACATGTTCCCAAAAGAGAATCCTTGGAAGAGAAAAGAGATGTCATATAACAATGTTTGTGGTTTTAGAAAATACTGTTATCAGCTCCCTGTGAAGGGCAAGGCCCAGTTTAAGGCTGATGACAAGGGAGCAATCTGGAGCTGCAGAGCATTGCTTCTGTAACCTGCTCTCTAGCTCAGACATGAGTTTCCTGCAAGCCACGCAGAGATTGCACTGAAGTATAGTACAAAAGGCACCACAAGCTGGAGAGCATATGTCAGATTGATCCTGAATTGCCTTCCTCCTTGGCCATGGAAGAGCTTACTTACCATATGGTATCATCAAAACGGAGTGCTTCCCTACTTACCCCCTTACTGGGTATGTCCATGGATGGAGTAAGTCCTATGTAACAACCTAGGAAGACCTTTCCTGAGACTTTGGAGGTAAGATCATACATGGGTGGATGACCTGGACTTTGGCTGGTTGTGACTCCACAGGAACCTGGCATGTGAGCAGTTGCAGTCTGGTTTGGGATTGCTATTCTTTAGACCAGAGATGATGCTGGCTCCAATCCAGGCCAGGATCTGTGAGGAGCACGGCCGAGACACAGCCTCCCTGATTCTCCTGGCTCATGAGATGCATCTGTACTCACTGGCCAGCCAGTAAAGATGGGGAATTTTGACACTGCACCAGCAGTAACGCTAGGATTTTAACTGCCATTCAACCATTTGATTTGCCTAGAGGCCTGGTATGCCTATCTCAGCACTGGGGAAAACAGAGGAAATAAAATTTAATACTGAAGTCACTGGAGTAGAAAAGCTGTGACATTGCCCTCCCTCTTCACCCACTTGGTTTAGTCTGATAAGCAAGGAGCTCCTGAAGTGCTTCCAGAAACCCGTGGGTGCGTGCAGATGAGATGATGGCAGCATGACCATGGCCACAACCAGAGCGCTGTGAGTGTTTCCAGCCACCAACAAACCTTGCACTGCAGAGGCACGTACAGGAGGGCACACCAGGGAGCAGGAGCTGCTGCCTTTGTAGGAAGAATGGGCGGTTTAAAAAAACCCATTAATTAGGACAACTATTGCTCCTATAAAAAGACAGGGAAACTGATGTTTTGTCGTTCCTGAGCTGAGAGAGTGTGGCTGCTGCTGGAGGGCTGGGCTGAACAGGGAGGAGAAGGAATTGTAATTAAGTCTAGCTAATATGAGGCCACAAATTTAGGAGCTCAGGCATCTTGGGCTTCCTACAGCGAAGAAATAAGAGGGGGAGAGTGGCTCCTCCAGGAGTCATTTCAAACCCACTGAGATGTGAATGGCCGTCTGGGACTTGCCTCTGCCCTGGGTCCATGGATGGGTAGCCGAGGTGCTTAGGGACATGGTTTAGTGGTGGGATGGCAGGCTTAGGTTAACAGTTGGACTTAAAGGTCTTAAAGGTCTTTTCCAACCTAAACGATTCTATGGAGACCCTGCAGGCACCGTGCTGGTGACTCGGGCATTGCAGTTTGGGTGAATCCAGGCCTTTTGGCTCAGACACGCTAACAAGTTACTGCAGGGCAACAAGGGACCATTAGCAAATAAACTCAGTGAATTTATGCTTCAGAAAGGCACCCTGACGTCTCCCTGCGTACTGCTAGTGCTCATCTCTCTTGGAGCTGCCTGCTGTCTGACAACGCTGTGGGAGTCCCTTTAAGGACAAGTAAAGAAATCCATCTCAGAAGAAATTCTTCTGGTGTTTAGCGGAGCCTCTCTATGCCCCCGCTGAAGCCCAGCAGCGCCTCACCTGTTATTTTATATTTCATACCCATGAAGCATGCAACAGCTTTGCTAGTAGATATTCAGCCAACGTGTGAGGATGTTTTTCAGTTATTCACAGCTAGGCATCGAAAGAGAGTGCAAGCTAATCTGCGAGCTCCTGAATTTGCATATACTCAGGCTTTAATATCAAGTGAGATGCACTTTGTGTGAACTCTGTAGCTCTTATGCAACATTTTCAATTAATATCTGTTCACTGGTTTTAATAGGTTTCTCCTATAATGTTTACAACACTGTATGGACTCTCTTTTGACTAATTAACACATCTTTAAATTCCTTTGACTAAAGCTTTTCGTTGTCTGGTGAGTACTACTTAGTTGGATCTAAAGCCTGATAAATCAATTTGGGGGGAGGAGTCATACATTCATTAAAAAATAATCTTTAATGTTCTGTCCTCTCATAGTAAGGCAATGTAGCAAGTCTTCCACTATGTCGTTTGGTATTTTAAAAGCTGCCATTTTATCTGTGCTTTAATTTTAATGGTGCCATTTCACTTTACGTGAGGAGACAGGGGTAACTAATTTTGTCAAAGAGTTGAGGTTCAGAGGACTACACGTTCACTCCCAGCCTAATTCTGCTTACAAGGAATACGCAGAGCCGTGAAAACTGGCGTTGCCTTTGTCCCAGGAGACCAAGCACCACTTTGTGATTAAAATCATCTTTGCCTGAAGCCTACAGAAAAAAAAACAGGGTAAAATCCAGTACCATCTACCACAGCTTGTGTCACCAGAACTGCTGAAGAATTGGAGAACCAGTCTTCCATACTGGAAAAGCTACTCACAGCCTTTATGAAAACAATGGATTAGAAGCTGATGCCTTCAAAACAGAGCTCCACACCGCTGGAATTAGAGAAGGAAACTATGCCTGGTTTTCTGCACAGGGAGTCCCTCAGTATTGACTTCACCTTTGATTTTCTCAAAGTGCACTTTGTGTGTCCTTCTCGGAGTGCCTGCTTCTGGACTCATGTCACCAGCCATGGACACCCGCCTTTTTTTAATTCCTCACTTCAGCACCCCTGTGCTATGATAAAACATTATCCAAAAGAATAGTCAATCAAAGTAGATAGCATAGATCTTTGTAAGAGGAGACCTTTGCTTTAATGAGCAATAAAAACTTCATTTAAAAAACCCCACCACCGTTATCTGATTTAGCAGCCTTTGAACTCAGCAGCCTGAGTGGGGAAGTTCACAGTACACGGCTATTTTTTCAGGTGGACACCACTGACACTTGGGGGTCATATTTTTCAGATTTTCTTTGCTATCATAACACGAAGAGATTTCTTTTTAAAACAAGGAAAAATAAAGCTGACACTCCAGAGAGAGTGAAGAGGACAATCTGTCTCTTCTAATCCTTGTGGGAGCTTTAGAGTTCAAATCGTGTGACATGATGGACTCAGAATCTTCAAAAACAGATGTGAGTATCGATGTTCACTAGTAAGTATATCACTGCTAGGTAAATTGAAATAGATTCTGAAAAAAATCTGGTTTACAATGCACTAAGTATTACTTACAATGCATTAAATATTAGAGTGCTTACACAGAAAGGTAAAAAAGCAACAACGACAACACCACCACACACTAGCTAACGCTTTATCATTGTTTTATTTCTACAGTGAAATTTACCTCCCCACATGGAAAAATAAAGCAAATAGTAATATAGCTCCCTAAATATAGTTTCCATAATGACCTTATAATAAGCAAAGCTGGTGGCCTCATGTGTTATATAGTTCTATTAAAAAAAAAAAAAGTGCCTGCTTATTAACTCACCATAGCCAGCCATTTTTGCTGAAGTTCTCAATACCAGGTGTCTACCCAAGCTGACTGGTTTTAAAAATCTTCGCCAAATTTTTTCAGCTATTTTCTAAACTATATTAGAAAAAAAAATGAGGGTATCGTTCTTCCCAGATTTAAAATTGTGGTAGCCTTATCTTTGAGAGTTTTGAAGCCCTTATGCTTTGAAACAGGGGTCTGATATTGGGCAGGGTGCGACTTTTTCACTGGGAGGTGATTTACTGCGCAAACCCTTCAAAACATGGTGAAGCACCAAGCTGCTGGAGTGTTAGATTTTAGCAGCTTCATGGCTCAAGATCTGGTCCCCACTAGGCCTGGTCCAGCCAACGATCAACCAGGATTTTCTCAAAGTTTATAAATTCCTGGCGTGGATGGGTTGGGGCTGGGTAAAGACTCAATGCAAGCTCCCAGGAGCTCTTTCTTCCCATGCTCACAGTGGAATTTCAGCAAGGCACCAGCAGCCCAGCTCAGCAACAGTTCTTCTCACAGGAACTTCATTTTCCTGTCCCACTGGGAATATCAGAGCACTCAGAGATGTTGAGGACCCTAATAACAGCAGTCCTTTGAATAGATGCGGTGCTTTGTATACCATGTGTGTACATATTAACATATGCACACACTGTATATAGAAGGGGCATATGCATTCATATACACAAAGACGCATAGATTGTTCAGAAAACTCAGATTCTCGATACCTCAAATTCAGGACTTGAAATTCTTGAATACTTCGGATCTTTGTTTCCATGTGCCTTTGCTCGCCATTCATAAAACACAGACAACGGTTTTTCCTTATTTTATGTCAGTGTTGTGAAAATAAGTTCCTTGCTGTGTGAGGCCATCCAGTGCTGCAGTGAGGAGTCCCAGAATCACGTCCATAAAGAGATGAGGATTTCTGTCTTCTGAGCAGGATTTAAATGTCGTGAGGTACATAAAGCATGCGGCCACACACCAAACAGCTAAAAGACAGCAATGGACAGTTGTTCATTGTCTCAGGCACCGAGTCCAGCAACAATCCCAGGGAAGACACAGAATTTGACCAGCTCACAAAGAATCTTATTTAATCATGCTACTGATTCAAGGACAGTCCGAATTCTGGATTTGAGACTTATCAGTGCTTGCTTATGCATCTTCTTTTGTATCTTGTATTTTATAACATCCTTTTGATTTTGTTTGTGTGATACAATCTAAAGCATGAAGGATCACTTTGGCTATCAAGCACTGCCATTTATCTGTACTGTAGAATTCATTTCATTTGTGTCCACTGAAAATAAACCGTGATGAACATACATCTTTTAAAGCGTGCCCATGAAAAATGACATTTAACATAGAAGATACCTTCAATTAAGAAAAAAAAAAAAGTAATGAATCAGGGAAGAAATGAACAAAAGAAACAGTATGCCCAAGGAAGTACTAATTTAGCCTAGCAGAGGGCTGAGAAGAGCTATTGAACAATTTCATTATCACATCCTTTTCAAAGAAGGAAGACTCCTGCTTTCCTATTTCATGATAATTGGATGAAGAAATGTGGGTGGGAGCACAATTCATTGCAGAATTTGATGAATTATTTACTAATTAAGGAGAGAAACAGGATAGTATGAGCTATATTACTTTGATATGAATGTTCCTTTTATTATATTATTTATACACATGCAATTGTTGCTTTTATTAACTAAGAGGTTAATCACTTGAATGGGATGCTTTGCATTCTTTACAATTACATACACCAGCAAATTGGCTAATTTTATGTGAAAAAAAAAATAACCTAGCAATTTTTCTAGTACTTATCTGTATGGTGCAGTTTAATAACATTTTTGCACTGTATAAAATGAATAAACCAGCTGGTCTCGTGTTTTGGCAGCAACACTGCACATTGCGACATGGCACACACAGACTCAGGAGCCCTCGTTGGGGTTTAGGCACGCTGCAGAGGGGATGACACACAACTCCCCGACGACTGGGAGATGAACCTGGTCGCGTACTGTGTCTCCAGACAGGCTGCTTACGGGGCAGGCTTGAGGATGACTTCAAAGGTGGCTGCCTCATTTTTTCTGCAGCTGAGAGCACCATTTTGGGCTAGGGATATTGTTTCTGTAGCAAACTGGTCACTGTCTAGACTGGATGAAATTAAAACTGCCCTGCTGTATGCATTAAACCCTGGTGGTACAGCAGATGCAGAGAACCCCTCCCGCACTCAGCCCCCAAGTTTCTGCCCCCAACCCCATCTGCCGGTACAAAGCTTCAGTGTCTCCGCATGCAGAGCACTGGTGCATTAAGTTGCTCACGAGCCTTTCACCCATACCATCAGCCAGACGGACAGGGCTAAGCCCTTTGATGGTAATTCCACACTGCCACTGCTCACCAGAAAGCACATCCAGGGCTTTGTGGAACTGGTGTTGTTCGGATAAGAGCAAAATAATGGAACATGTGCCTGGAGGAAAAGGGTTTTTCATCTGGACATGTCTTCATATCTAGATCACCTCACCAGAAGTCCAGAGGAGCCCACACCGTAGCAGTCCATACCATTTATATTTTATTTTTTTTTACATACATACAGATTGTTAAAAAAAACCCTGAACATATGGTCTCCAGACAGAAACACCTACCTCTGTTTAAAATATATAAAAATACAAAAGAATATCTGTTTAGATTCCTCATTCATATGCCCCACCCTTTCTTCCCTGATGCATATAAAGACATCGATATATAAACTTCATTTGCTAGTCATTAGAAAAATTAAAAGTACATGGTTTGGGCTGATGATGTAATAAGTTATTTAATGGTTTTCACTGATTCAATGGAAAAATATCTTATTGTTCACTAGAGATGGGGGATGGGAGGTTAATATACATTTTGGTTTAGATATGAATCATTTTGGGAGCATTAATGGAATTTTTTTTCAATTGTAACCACATGGGGGTTTATTAAATTTTAAAACAGAAAAAAAAAATGCAGATGGGGCAGCTCAGCCATCTAGCTCACTTTTCACATCTTCATAACATACCACAGTGCAGCCAAACCAAGCATTCATGACTGCAGCCCTGGGAAGGTCTGGGGAAAGCCTGAGCCCAACCATGAAGGAGGCTGTTCTCCATTGCCAGGAATAGACTTTTTCTCTGTTTATCACTCTCTTCCCTTCTCAAGAGAGCACAGGAGTGCTCTGGCCAGCCCAGTTTTCTGTGTGAGCATCCTACCTTTGACATATGTTACTGAGACCCAGCTGAATATGGCCCAGGAACCCTCAATAGCTGAGTCCAGGAGTAAAAACATTCTTAACTTGTCCAAAATGACTGAACTTCCCCACTGCTTGGCAACTGTATTCTGAGGAAGACACAGGTCAAACATAAATATCCAATGTGCCCAGAACATGGAAATTAAGGGGTGAGGAAGTAATAAAGATGGCAGCAGAGAAGCAAGGTCTGTGTTCTCCAGTTGTCCAAGGGAGAAAGCATCCATACAGCATAGAAGCATGACTGAACTTTGAATTGTTATCAGGTTTGGCTGATAAAATTCACTTTCAGAAGATAGCTCTGCACTTGGAAATAGTTGTTCCAAATGGGCAAACAGAACACACACATAAAGATAAGAAATAAAAAAATTCTCATGGAACAGTAGTTCAGAAAAACCTTCCATTTTGTAACGTCAAAATGTCCTAAGTTAAAACATAAGCATAGTGTTGATTATACCAGGCACATCTTTCATGGAACTATGAATGTGAAATTAAAAGAAGTTATTCAAGTGGATTTTCTTTTACCTTGCTGAAATGCTTCATTTCAGAAAGATCACATGAAAAACTCCATCAAAACTGACATCTCTCTCTTAAACATTTATTCATTAACAAATCTGTCTTTTTTTTTTTTAATGGAAAATCCATCAATCAAAACTTTTTTCCTTGCCCCTACGTTTCCATTGCTGGAAAAAATCAACCCCCCCTCCCTGTCTGGGCTGGGAACCAGCCCCTTGGTGAGGAGATGCACGAAAGGCTGCGAGGGGTGCAGGGACCCCCAGGAACAGGCACCATCGAGCGGAAGAGTCAGGGAGGTCTCGTCCCCTCAGGCACCGCAGCTGATATTGCGCACAAAGCCGTTCGCTGGTTTGGGGGCAGCAGCAGGCTGACCTCTCCTTCCCGGAGCCCCAGCGTGTGGTATCACAGCATAAAGGCAGAATGGGGGGGGGCGGAATACGTTTGTTTCAGACATGCGCCCCAAATATGCACAGATTCTCCTAACAGACTGATCCAGGCATGTAACGCTCTGATTTTGAGGGCTTATTCGGTTCAAGGCATCCAGTCGCAGGCTGAATCTGTAAAGAAGCTGAGCGCGGAGCACTGCTGCTAGCTTGGAGCAAAAACAGAAAAAAAGGGACCCAAGCAGCGGTGCTCACCCAGCTTGCAGGAATACGCTGAACCAGCCTGGCACTTAATTTTGCCTCCTCTTGAAAAGGGGGGAGGCAAATATCGCAGTGGGATGAGGCACTCTAGTATCAGGAAAATCAAGAGGACACATTTTCCCAAGGGATGGACTCACACACTTGGAAGCCTGAGGGTGCCATCTCATGTTTTTCCCCATCTTCCCTAGCTTTGAGAGTCTTGCATTTGCCCACGTGCTGTGTGAATGCCGCGCTGGTCAAGCGCACCCATTGTGACGTTTTACTATGGCTGGGCTAGCTATATCTGCACTTTTTAAAATGAAAATTTAATAACAATCCATATGGTTATAATTAAAGAAAAATCCATTTACATTTTAAAATGCACACGTTTTATTGAAAACAGCTTACATAAACACATCTGGAACACAGCTTTAGATAAAAAGCATATGCAGGGTCTGATTCTGTTATTGCTTATGCTGGAGTAAGTCAAAAATGACTCCATCAAAGTCGGTTCACAGGTGTAAGGCCAATGGGAGATCAAATCTGACCTAGGGCCTTTCGTTTCAACAAACAGAATATTGCCAAGTTTCACTTCAATCTTGCAACTTGGAAGAGAGGGGAACCAAAAGTTTATAGCCCATCTGAAGAATTATTGTATTACGAATAACTGAAGTTTATAGAAAAATTGTTTCCAATGGTTAGACCTATGGTTCCACTCTCCACAAAAGCAGACGGAAAAGCAGGCCCTGACCTCTCAGCTTCAGTAGGTATTTATTGAGAGGTCTGTACTCTAGGCAATGTCCAGATTTCTTCCACGCTCTGCTACAAGTAGTCCATCTTCCATTCTCTCTTTCAGAGCTAAAAAGAAATTTAACTGCAAATAATTGTATCATATTTAATCAAGTGGGCTCTCCAAGTACTTTGCAATCTGTGGTGTCTATTTTGCCAGACGTTTTTCCATGGGCTTCCCTTCTATTTCAGGGATTTGGTCCATGTCCATGATATGTAGAGCTAAAATGCCTGGAGTTCTCTATAGATTAAGAACTGGTAGAGGGCCTGAGGACTTGCAACACGTACTGACATGAACAGGCAATACAATCTTTCAGCTCTGCTGAGAACAGGACCTCAGCAGTGACACACAAACCAGACAGATGGGTTCACTAATTTGGAATAGCAGGTATCTTGGGGTTTAAAGTATTCCCTTTTTAGCAGAATTCCAAAAAAGTCAACCAAAACATTATGGCAGGATGTTAAACGTGCAGTGTATTGCATTATGGGACACAAAGCACATTCAAGACAAATACGGTCCTTCTTATTTTTGTCATGTATATGTTCTGCATCCAGCAGGGCAGTAAATTAAAAACACTTCACTGAGGTAATGGTAGATAATTTATTCTGCTTTTACACACTGTTTTTAGCTTCCAGACATGGGAGGAATGGCTCTCCCTCTGCAGCCAACGTTATCTCTTTTCCAGTGGGATTTGCCTCTCTACTGACCAGCAAAGGCTCAGGAACTGTAAGATACTAGATTTATAATTTCATAAGTAAGTAAAAATTAAAACCTTGGAATTCTGAGTGGGCTACATGCTTTCGTGTGTACGTTATTGTGCTGAGATAGGCTCGGTCTGTGTCACGTTGTGACCAACAGGATGAACATGTGTACTTGCACACTTCATTTAATCCACTGCTATAATGCTATAATTTCTGGGATAGAATGTGGCAACCAGCTAGCAATCCACCACTATATTATGAACACTGAAGAATAACACTGTATCTCATATTAAGAGCTCAGGGTGAATTTTAGGGTGGAAAAATTGAGTTACTCAGACTAGAATTTGGTCCTGAGACGAGAGCTACCACCTTCATTCACCTTTTGAAGCATGCCATGGGATCCTTAATGGCCACAGATGGTCGAGACCTCAGTTTTATGTCTCATCTTAGAGAGACAGAACAGCCTTTATAGATCTAGATGCAACTAACTGCTGGCAAAAGCTGAAACTTTTACATTTAATGAAGTGGAGGATCTAGGAGCAAATAGCAACTATTGAACTTGTTACGGACAAACCCAGAGTCTGATTAAGTCCATGGAGCATTCACTCAAAAAAAGCAGCCCATTGTGGTTTACACGTCAGCTCTCCTTTGCTAAGAAATCACTAAGTTCTCTGTGGTCTGCGTACACAAAAAAGGCGCCCGCTCTGCATACCAGGGCCAAAGACCACGCATCCAGCAAAGCCTGCAAGCTGAGCTGGGAACAAACTCTTGAGGGACTGAGTATCTCAGCTGGATGCTCACCTCAGAGAAACATTGCTCAAAACAAGGCATTTGGCCTTTGTAATGCAATCACCTTGATAACGCCATTAACACAGCATAGCCTGCTCTAGGAGCCTTCCAGGGTGGGAGGCGTAGCCTGGAAGCTCCAAAGTGACAGATAATTTTTGAGAGCCTCTCTGCCAGAGGAGTCACATGCCCTTCCCCTGGGATTTGTGAATTATCTTCATGCTACAACAATAAGGGGTGTTGTTTTAAACAGCTTTAGAGAGCAGGGCTGTACGGCAAGTCTGGCAATGCACACAAATAATCCAGGGCAAGAAATAAGGCTGTATTCTTTAGGCTCATTTCCCCCCCCAAAAAATAGCATTAGCATCCCACTCTGGGATTTTTGGGGGATACAGTTCAGGGGATGGCATTGGTATAATCTGGGGGGTTTCTTCTGAACTGGGCCTGGATATGTTGAATTCAGGCCCCCTAAACCTGTGCAATTTGCAAGGCTGCCCTACAGCTCTGTGATGTTTTTGTGCTTTGCAGTCATTTTCTGCTGCTCCGCTGCCAAGCTTCGCAATTAACTGGAATGTACAAACATTTCTCCTGGGTTTGACAGGAGCAGAGACCTGTCTGTACGCTGAAGGTCATGTGAGAAGTTTCGGCAGGGTGCACTGTCTGAAGCGACAGCCTCCTGACATCCCTCTTGCAACCCAGTGTGCTCATTCTCGATGTTTTTTGACCACAGTTTGGCTGGTCTCGGTGTTTATTTTGGAGCTGGAAACTATACCCAAAAGGAGCACGGTGTTTTTACTGCCCAGCGGGAGGCTGAGCCTGCGAATCGGATCTGAGCTGACTCACCCCTGTAGGAGAGAAAACAAGCACATCCTGAGGCTCGGTCCAAGTGTGGAGTCCTTACCTAAACCCCCAGCCCCAGGGAACTCCAAAAGCTGGGGTTTGGCAATCCTTGAGCCTCTGAAGAGTTGTCCAGAGACTTCTTCCCATGCAGTCAGAGTTTCAGTGAGGAGGCTTCCTATAGCAATAGGGGAAGATAAGGATTACTGGGTTTTTACATAATTACATGTAGTCTGAAGTAGCATTTTTTGTAAGCAGAGCATTCCCCTTCTGGTTTATTGTGTTTCAAGTACAGTTCTGGTTTATAATCCTTTTTTTATTTTCCTAACGCATGAAAGCATACATTGAAGGGTGTACGGTGTATGTTGACCGATCATTTAAAAGGTAAGATGCTAGGAATTACTCATATCTAAGTTGCACCTATGTAAGGGCAAAATGACTCCAGTGGAAGACACTGATACTGACTCCTAGCAAAGGAGCTACTCAGGGTTGTGCTGGCTGTCAGGCCCTCACGGGAGGGGCTAAGTTTGCAAATCTCAGCCTTAACTTCTGTGCATGTCTGCCCTTTGTGCCAATGGCCTAAAAATGAGTTCTCTGTCTTTGCAAAAGCAGTTTCACATCTAGATATGAAAGTCACTATAAAATGTTAAGTACATTGTTACCGTTGAGCACAGATAATACTGACTTTGAAAGCAAAGCCTATCCACTTTTCACCATTGAGAAAGATGATATTGAGAGAGAACTAAAATAGGGCTTAACGGAAGGTAGAATGAAAGCTATGAAGGGGGCTCCAAGGGAAGTGCTATGCTTTCCCCTCTGTTACAGACAAAGGTGAATGGAGGGAGCAGCAAGATTAGTGGGAAGTCATATTTTAATGCCGGTGGCGTAAGATAAAAACTCATCTGAAAACAAAGTCTCTAGTCAGCAGGATGAATAAAATACCAGGTTCCTTGAAAAAATAAGATTTCCCAATCATTTAAAAAAAAAAAAAAAAAAAGCCTCTGTTTTTATTGCAATATTTAGTCTTCTGTCTTCTGAACATGGAAGCTCAGAAGTTATGTGTCAGCAGACAAGCTGTCCACCTATAATTAAAAGGGTAGGTTGGTTCCAAGATGTGATATGACAGACGTGTGTAATATTGTGTAATATTGCACAGGGGCTATTTTATCTTTCTAAAAGCTATACTGTATAGTACTGAACTAGTTTTGCTAGTCCCTCTGATGGATACAAAGTGCAAAGTGGTATCCATATGGCCCTATGGAAGTATAACATCACATTCTTCTAGCTTATACAAGTTTAATGGCACTGAATTAGCATGGGCTGCCCTTTGGTGCTAATTCTTTCTGCACTCAGGGGGTTAAAGGAGCTTCATACTATCCAGATGTTCAGTGGCTCCTGCAAATGAAAGATTAGCAATTTTTGCAACTGCTGCTCTTTCTTCTGCTCCCTTTTTAAAGCTGATATTTTCCTTAAGAACTTGCTTAGTATCTGAGTCAGAGGAATCTCTTCCCTGAGGTAAATCAATCAATAGGCTGCACAAAAAAAGGAGCAAAATGTAGAGGAGGCAGGCCTGAGTTGTATTAATTTGTTTACAGGAATTGCCTTCCAGGGACCAATATATTCGTCCCAGGGTTTCATTTTCCTCTGTGAAATAGGAATCAAACACAGCATTATTTCAGGGCATAAAAAAAAAAAATAATAAAAAGGACCCCAAATTTCTCCAAAAAACCCTCATCTTTTTTAGTGCTAGTGAGTAAATGTCCCTTTTAATTCTTCAGATTAGACTATAGGTAAGTGAGGCAGGTATCAGAAATACAGTTATCTTAACTCCCACCTGCCACCAACAAGGCTTCCTGGAGAGAAATAGGAAAAGTAGCCAAAATGAATTCCAATAAATGAATGCCAGCTTAATATCTACTAAGCCTGTCTTTTCTATACATAGGTTTACTCAGGTTCCTGCTGCTGCAAGAGCTGTTCAAGCATGGAATAAGTAGAGTTCCAATGAGACAAAACCTTCTGCCTCAGCTGGCATTTAACAACCTGTTTTCTTGCTGCAGCTCAGCCAGAATTTTTCTAACCTTAACAGAATTGCTAGATTTCACATCTTGCTCTAATATGTACTTTTCCAGTGCTCCGGTTATTGTACAGGAAGCAATGAATCGTCTGAAGCAGAAAGTGATGTTGGATGCGTGTTACTAGCACCATGACTGTGCTTCGTGAAGCTTCCCTAATGAAGACATGCACTACGCTGCTCTTGCCATTCTTCCTCTGCCTTTCATGGTGTGCAGAAACATACTGTGCCTGAGAACAAGCTCCTTCTCACGTAGCTCCACCAGCTTCCACGGGAAAACTCAGTGGAGATACCAGTACCTTCTATTAGTAAAGCCAATTTGGGGGCATGCTGGTAATTAGTTATTTGAAGAAAGCACTGGCTTAAGCTTATGACTACTTGAATTAACTACTTATTAAAATTAATGGGCACTGATATGTTTGTTTGTCATTTATTCTCAGGGCCCTGAGGGCACTGCTAGCCTGACTGTCCATGCCCAGCCTCCTCGGGGCTCCCCCTGCCCATTGCTCCAAAACAGTGAGGGTCCTAGAACTCATAATCCCTTTGCCTACAAGGGGCACCAAACATTTTGGGAGTGCTGAGTGGGGTACAAGAGAAGCGGCACTTTGAGGAAAAAGGTTCTTCCACAACAGAGGACTCAGTTATGGACTTCCAAGGATTTCAGCATGGCCCACCAGTGATGCACCTTTGTAGCCTGAGGCACACAGCTAGGTTGTAAATGGTTCAGGTCTAGCATGGACCACGTGCAGGGTGGGTTGTGGCACACGTGGAACAATAGGTCACATAGGTATTGCTCTGGAAGGGGAAGTTATTGGTAGGGAGACAGTTGTATGCTGGGGATGCAAGGCCACAGTGAAAAGGAGCTGCAGAACAAGGCAAATAGGTGAAATTCCAGTCCTTTTGCAGAAAATCTCCAAAATATATCGGACTTCATGAAATATGAGATTTTCTCTTTTGCCAATATGCTTACAGAGGCAGTAACCACCTCATTCTT
>NW_009270000.1:2592107-2592516 GCF_000687185.1 Egretta garzetta | reverse complement strand
GGAACCAAAACTAAAAACCAAGGATCTTCCACCAGTTTCACCAGTGTGAGGATCTCAAGGGGTGGAAGAGCTGATTCTCTAGGACTTCTCCCTAACTCTCATCCCTCCCAAACATCTCTGACATGTTAGTGGCCACCTATGCTTATCTATTTTGAAGAGATCCATAGAATTTTACTGTGAAGTGATCTGTTTAGCAACAAGTTTTATCACAGGCCAGATTTGTAATCAGGCATGGTCTAGTTGCATACACTGGTCCCTTGTAAGCAGATGTTTGATTTTTAAGTCTGGGAGGTACTATGTCCCCAATCAAAAGCAAAATCGCAGCAAAAAGAAGGCTAAACCTTAACATGTTACTTTATTCTATCATGCGAGATCCCGCAAGCTGCTTTTGTAAACCTTGGGCTTTGGG
>NW_009270000.1:2558770-2592024 GCF_000687185.1 Egretta garzetta | reverse complement strand
GTGAAGGGGGCAAGGAGCAATGAAGAAAGTTAATGATCAGATCAAAGAATCCCACTCTTGAAAACTAATAGCATTACCTCTGTGTTAGTAAGGCCTACGAACTCAATCAGAGCATAGCAAGTGGGAGAGTACGATACCTGGCACCACATCCTAATTCGGGAATTATGCACTACGGTGACGAGGGGTGGGTATTTGGAGAGCATTGAATCAGCAGCGATGACAAACTCACCCCAGAGGTTCTGCTGATCCATCAGACCAAAGCTGCTGTTGCCCAAGCAGCTAGCTCAAATCTGAGGCCATGTGGGTTGTTCCCATTAGGATGAGAAAATCATGGTGATCTACTATTTTGCATATATTTCTTTCAATTCTACAGAAATGCATGAAGCCTTGCTTCCCAGAACATGGGCAGAGAACCAGACAACAGGAGCCTGTTTCACTTTTTACAGCTCCTGGCTTCTTTTAGTCAGCAGTCAGTCCCCAAACTCTCTCTCCAGGTAGCTGTTTTGTTTCAGGGCCACATTAGTAGTGCTCTTGCATCTGTCTTTTTACCTCACTGACTCTTCCCTCTGTTGCTCTGGTCTTTCTGCTGTTTCTCAGAGACACTGAATTACAGCCCCCTGTATCAGCCCACAGTTTGCTGTACCAGCCACCAGGGACATTGATTGGGTTTTAGCTAATGTGTCTTTCTGCAAATTTTGCTTATTTTTTGTTTTGGGGAATAGACCTTCCCTATCAGATCCCTGATATCACAAAAGGATGCTTGTGGCTTTCTACAGCTGCCTGAAAAGAAGGTGGAAGACCAGTCCCGTCAACTGACATTCAGCCCATCTTGGGAGAGTTGTCTAAAACACTGCACGTCCGCTAAATCATTTGTTTCTGCCAGCTGTCCAGTGAAACAGGTCTCTTACCCCAGTAGGAAACAAGTACTTGAACCACAAGCTGGGATATCAAGGGATACCCACCTACCACTACCTTGCAGGCTTCAAATGCAAATCAAATACTTGCAAGAGCAAGTGTTCTCCCTGAAAGACCAGATAAAATGGGAGCTCTATCCCATATAACAAGCCTGTGCAATTCAAAAAATATTTTGCGACAATCAAATTCTACAAGGAAGCCATGGTCACTAGAAAACATCACAAGTCTCCCATGCTCCTTTCCTCTGTACAATGGGAAACCATGTTCTCTCTCTGACACTCAGTGCCTATTTATATTTCCCTTCTGCCACTCAGCTCAGCCATAACCCCACAGCACACTGTGTTCCTTGAGTCAGGCTGGCTTCCTTGGCTCTGGGTGGCCTTGGACCACGCTGTCCAAGGCATCAAACAACACTGGTGGACACCTCAGGGCAGGAACGGTAGCTCTGCCACATCACAGGAGTTACCATAATTTGGGCTATAAAAATGAGAGTACCAGTAAGAAAAGTCACCTTGGCTGTCCAGCCTCTTCTCTCCTTGAACTCCAGTGGCTCCTTGGCTTTTGAAATAATGTAGCACTGAAAGCTGGTCTCCCAGGCACTGAGTTTCTTCTGCTGGGCCCTGGCCAGCTGCTCTCTTTGCCTGCTTTCTCTCTTCATTGACAATTTATTGGCTGCCCTACACCTATTTCCACACACACCCCCTCTTAAATTTTCTCTTTTCTGGGCAAGCCTTATACTTGACTCACCTGGCAGAATATTTCCTCTGTACTTGAGCAAGAACATGTCAACTGCAAGGGGAAAAAAAAAAAGAAGAGCCATCCCTCCCTCCTGCTTGTACCTTTATACTTGGCTTATTTGGATCATCTCAGAAGGCTCTGGAGGATGGTCTCAAACATCCCTGCCTCCCACCTCACCGGTGGCCTCTCTTTGCACTAGGCTCCGAGCTCAGTTTCCCTATTCCCCCTTCCAGTTGCTATGCCCAGCAGCTCCCACAGGTATTCATTTCTATGCTCGGCTTCAGAAAGCATGTTTAAAATCACTTTACATTTAAATTAGCTAAGGGCCGTAATGTTTGGATTATGACTAAAGAGCAAGTGTGTTGTAACTCTTTCCTCGCCTTTGAAATGTAACATCTAGATAAAGGAAGAATGGAATTTTCCCCTCTCCAGCTCTGCCTTCATCCTTTCTCTCAGCAGGTCCTCATGTCTAGCACCGGGAGGAATAAAGAGCCTGTCCGTGCTTGGGACTAATCAGGACTGGCCACAGGATGTCACTATTACTCCACAAACATACGGAGAGTGAGGTGTTTGTTTATAGAAGGGCAGGGTCTGATCTATAATTGTCCATAAGTCATATTTGGCCAGCGTGCTCAGCTCTGGTGTGGGTACTTCAGAAGACACATCCTGGTGCTCCCTCAACGGAGCCACCATCCCTTGTAGAATTCGGTGACGTGGGTTATGACGCAACTTGCATGCGCAAGCGTGTGCACACACTAGCTTCAGTTTGCTCTGAGTTTACACAGCCCTTGCATTTCACCTTGGATATGGTATTTGAACGACCAAAGTCAGCCAAGGATTGCTTTGTTTCAAGCCAAAATCACATTAAGCCTCTGAGTATCAAATGGTTCCCTGTAAAACCTTAAATCAGCCCAGGTCCCCTCCAACTCAGTCCAGGCTCGTAAACCTTATGGTAAAATTCAGTTTCAAGTTCATAACAAAACCCAAAGGCAGGTTTCAGGTTCACTTTTGGATTTTGTTCTGAATGTTTGCCTAGCTCTGCTCAATGCAAGGTCACACAGACTGGATGGGGGAAAGGCTTTTAAAAATGTTTCCATTCTCCAAAACATGGATAAGCACGTGATTATGAGCTGGTGCAACCATGGGGTGAAAATACAAATGCAACAGCAGATAGACATGTCCTTTCAGGAGAAGCAAATCTTCATAAGTGCAGACAGAAACCAGGCTAAGAAAACTTCCCCGTTCTGGGAAGATGACTACCAACGTGTCAGCATAAGGACTCTTGCTCTCCTCTCCCTCTTGCATCTTCAACCCCTTGTCCTTTCCTCCTTGTTTTCCAAGATGTGTGAGCTGCTGTCCCTCAACTCTGATGTCTTGGGCCTCCCTTCCACACCAGTGAATTTTACTGTTCACATCTTGCCCACAAAACATCCCAATTCACCAATTTGTGTCCTCTGGTTATATATTATCCTTGATTCACTGAATTCTGAGAACTTACTCCATGTTTACACCTCACTATATTGAATTCAAAGGGTTTGTGGTTATTGGTACCAACTTTTTTTTCTGGAAAAGCATTATAAGGATTCAGATACTATTGGCAGTTCAGAAAACCCCCCACATATGTACAAATACTATTATGTTCTTAATCTGTGCCTCTTTTTGCAAAACTTGGGTGATAGGCTGAGGCTTCTCTTACAATTTGGGAACCTTTTTGGTAGCACTAGGCATAATTTTTACCCTTTGGATAATGAGGTAGCTAAAACACCAGAGGTGATCATATCCTATTCCTCTATAAAATAGGAATGTTTTTCTCAGTGTTAGTTCAGCAGTGCCTATTCTACAGTGCTGGTGCTGTGATGGGTGACAGGCAGCAGGTGATGCGTGGAAAAGATACTTCTACAGAAGACCAATTCAGGCAGACCTATCTAAAAATATCCTACCTGGACAGACTTTATGAAAGTTAGGGATGTTATTTTGGGAACTGAACTTCACTGGTATGACCTTGGTGGGCTAAGATCAGTTGGACAAAGGCTATTAGAAAAATCTAGAACAGGATTTCTATGGTTTCTGTGGAGCAGAAATATAAAAAAAACTGTAAAAGTGGAGAGTTTCTACCTTATCAGAGGTGGAGAGTTTCCACAACTCTTATTTTGTGTTCGTCTTTTTCTGTAGTCTCAATGCCCTGTCACCAAGTCCCATGGGCTTTAACAATAAACCTCAGGCCTTGGCATTTGGTCTCACTGTTTAACTTAAGGACACTTGATTTGGACTTTGCCTGTTTACCTAATGGTATTTGTGCTGTCTCCTGCCACCAAGAGATAGAAGGAAACATCATGCAGCTACAAGACTTCCCTTCCAATTCCAGCTTCCAGCCAGAAACCAATGGACCAGAGAGGAGGCTGCTACCCCTAGGGAGGTACTGCTGCTCCAGCCTGGCAGAATTACAGCTGTCCACCTGAATTTGACTGTGAGCAAGCTTTCTTTTCAACTGCTGCTGTTTCTGTTGCTTTTATGTCTGTTTAGGTATAGAAATTGAGCTATCAAAACAGTGACAGTGCCATGGTTTAACCCCAGCTGGCAACTCAGCCCCACATGGCCACTCGCTCACTCTCCCCTGGTGGGATGGGGGAGAGAGTCAGAAGAGTAAAAGCGAGAAAACTCATGGGTTGAGGTAAAGACAGTTTAACAGCTAAAGCAAAAGCTGCACACACAAACAAAGCAAAACAAGGAATTCATTCACTGCTTCCCATGGGCAGGCAGGTGTTCAGCCATCTCCAGGAAAGCAGGGCTCCATCATGCATAACGGTGACTTGGGAAGACAAATGCCGTCACTCTGAACATTCCCTCCTTCTTTCTTCTGAACATTCCCTCCTTCTTTCTTCTTCTTCTTCCCTGAGCTTTATATGCGGAACATGACGTCATATGGTGTGGGATATCCCTTTGGCCAGCTGGGGTCAGCTGTCCTGGCTGTGTCCCCTCCCAGCTTCTTGTGCTGCCCCAGCATTTTCTCTGGTGGGGTGGGGTGAGGAGCAGAAAAGGCCTTGACTCTGTGTAAGCTCTGCTCAGCAATAACTAAAACATCCCTGTGTTATTAACACTGTTTCCAGCACAAATCCAAAACACAGCCCCATGCTAGCTGCTATGACAAAAATTAACTCTATCCCAGCCAAAACCCGCACATACAGCTACAGTGGGCTGAGAGACCTTGAGCCATGCTGGTCCAAAGCTACACAGGTAATGAGTTAAAGAAAGAGGCTGTTAGCACATTTAATGAGCTGGATATGAACTTCATACTTTTTATCTTGTTATGGTTACTATCAATCTAGGAAAGAATTTGTAACATAGAGCTGTGTGCCTGGGCTACTTTCAGTTACACTGAAACAGCAGAAGTAGCATAGCTTGCCCAAAAAGCTGGATGAAAAAATAGCTGGTAAATACCTATATTGAATGGTGCACTCCTATGGCTGTATTGCTAACAACATTGGAGACAGCTAGTTTAAGGATAGCTGGAATGTATCACATGATCTGCCTTGTCATGTCCTCAGCCTACCTCTTCTTTGCTCCAGAGAGGCAGCCATCTACTACAGGTCCATACAACTATCAGTTTCTGTCCCCACCGCCCCAATACTGGTTCAGTGCTGAGAGAAGAAGCTCCAGCCACCACAGGACCCTTCCCAACACTCCCTTCAGCTCATGGCACATCCGTGCAGGGAGGCACATGCCATGTGCTCATCCCACAGCAACCCCCTTTTTATTCTCTGTGCAGATACAGAAGGTCGAAGTAGGTCAGCAGGCAGCACGAAGAGGTTTGGCACACAGGCCAGCTCATATTTCCATTGTTTAAGAAATTGATTTTTAGACATACCTGTGGTTCAGCTAATAAGGTAGATCTATGTCATGTCTCATTGTCTTTAGACAATGACAAACAATTCTGAAGCCACTATCGCAGGGAGTTACATCATCTGATCAGAACAGGGCAACACCAGTGTAATCCATAAGTCTGATAGACCAGGCTGCTCTATTTCTGTGTTCATCTCTCATTCTCTTATGCAAGTACTTTCTGCAACAACATCTAAGGAACCTGATCCCCGCTCTTTATCCATAAGTTTTGCATTCAATACTATGTCCTTTATAGCTGAGCCACAGCTCTCAGAGCAGCAGACATGTGGATGCATCCAGCAACTCCATTCCCTTTCTGTCTGTCCAGTTGCAGTGATGATTCCACCAATTTAGATTAGACTCAGGAGTCATAATTTGCATGACTTACTCTTGTTATTCTCACTCACATCACACAAAGAGCATAGCACACATAGAGGTCTGTCAGTATATCAGGATGCTTCTGAGATCTTATTCCTCGAGAGGCAAGCATGGCAGTTCAGGTTAGAAATCACTGCACTGAAGCCAGTTGGGTATAGCAGAGATATAAACAAAATTGGACTTGTACTCCTTAGCAATTGCTGTATCTTAACCTTGGGTATTTTATGTTGTGCCTTTAGACACGCATCATGTTATTTGAGTTTGTGGTGGTTTGACTCTGGCTGGATGCCAGGGGCCCACCAAAGCTGCTCTATCACTCCCCTCTAACTGGACAGAGGAGAGAAAAGTAAATCAAAAGGCTCGTGGGTCGAGATAAGGACAGGGAGAGATCATTTTATCAGTTACCATCACGGGCAAAACAGACTCAACTTGAAAAAAAAAAAATAATTTATTATCAATCAAAATCAGAGAAGGAAAGGAGAAAAACTGCTAGATCTTAAAAACCTTCCCCCCACCCTTCCCTTCTTCCTGGGCTCAACTTCACTCCCAGCTTCTCTACCTACTCCCCCCAGTGGCGCAGGGGGACGGGAATGGGGATTGAGGTCAGTTCATCACACGTCTCTGCCGCTTCTTCATCCTAGGGAGAGGACTCTTCCCCTGCTCACGCGTGAGGTCCCTCTCACAGGAGACAGTCCTCCACGAACTTCTCCAACGTGAGTCCTTCCCACAGGCTATAGTTCTTCACAAACTGCTCCAGCATGGGCCCATAATTTCCACAGGGTGCAGTCCCTCAGGAGCAGACTGCTCCAGTGTTGGGTCCCTTGCGGGGTCACAAGTTCTGCTGGCAAACCTGCTTCAGCGTGGGCTCCTCCCCCCACAGGTCTGCAATGGCTTGCCAGGAACCTGATCTGGCGCAGCCTCCTCCCTTTGGGCATCCACCCGCTTCGGCGTGGGGTCCTCCACGGGCTACAGGTGGATATCTGCTCCACCGTGGACCTCCATGGACTGCAGGGGGACAGCCTGCCTCACCGTGGTCTTCACCAGGGGCTGCAGGGGAATCTCCTGCCCCTCCTTCTGCACTGACCTTGGTGTCCGCAGGGCTGTTTCTCTTGCGTACTCTCACTCCTCTGCTGCAGTTGTGCAGGTTTTTTCCCCTTCTTAAATATGTTATCCCAGAGGCGCTACCACTGTCGCTGATGGGTTTGGCCTTGGTCAGCAGCGGGTTCATCTTTGAGCTGGCTGGGATGGCCAGCGGCGGACCCAGGGAAACCTTCTAGCAGCTTCTCACAGAAGCCACCCCTGCAGCGCCCCCACTGCCAAGACCTTGCCACAGAAACCAAATACAAGTTAGATGTCTTATTTCCTCTATTTTGTCTATCCTGGACCTCTCTCTGTGCTTTACATCTTAAAATTGCCTTACAGATACTAATGTATGGCTGTATGCTTGTATCCTGATACTAGAGGTCAATGAGGAATAAGGACACCTGTCAAATATGGTATTATCTGCCTCGTCTCTTTTGGCTTTGGGACTAGCAGGACTGCTTTGAGGTATCAGAAGAAAGCACAGCAAGATTTTTTAAAACCCGTCTGAATGCATACATGGTCAGAGTGGTTTCAGGTGGTACTTCAGCATGTAAGAGTTGAATTGATTTTCTTTGGTTTAGCCATTCAAGTCACAAACCAGGTTAAATACAAATATAATAATTTTACAATGTATCCACTAGATGGTAGCCTATCCTTATCCTTTCCATTTACCAATTACTTCAAGACATTTTATATGATGACCAATGGTTCATCTCAAGAAATCTCATTGTATACTTTTCTACTGTCAAGGAGATACTTGCTCAGTGGATCCTGGCATGTGGGCAGGGAAATGCAACTCATAGAAATGCCTTCTTGTCAGAAGCTCATTTGCCCACTGTCCCAGTTCAGATCTGGTGGAGGTTTTAGCAATCCCTAGGAAGTATCCAAGCAGTATAACCTACATAATCCTGGCAGTTACATTCTTGTCTTTATTTCAGATTCAGAACAGTCATTGTCATCGGTCAACACAGTGTTTTTTCTGCTTACATTGGTACCTAAATTTATGATATTTCTCATTTAAAACAGCTTTTCTAGAGCACGATTAGCCTTTTGCTAAAGGTCAGGTTCTGTGCAGAGACTCTAAGAGGTTTTTCTGTATAACATTTTTGAAAGAGATAATCAATAGTGGGTCAATGTATAAGTCTTCCTCTGAGCCTTCCCGAAAAAGATCAGGATAGTAATGAATTTTTGGGCCTCCTAAGAAAAATGCACTTGCTTGAAATTTTTCCCAATACAAATAAGAAAAGAGAGAGAGGAAGGGAGAGAAATACATTATTAATAAGTATCATCCCTCTTCACAATGGTATTTATGTACTGACAAAAAGAAATACAATCGCCAAGGACCTTAAAGGAGGATTGAAAACAATAAAGATTACAGTATTTTGTGCTGTGTGTGGCATACACTGATTGAAATAAAAGCATGCCACACAGCAGCTTTTCTGCTGAGCATGTCTCTAGTCTCTGTCCTCACAGTGCTGCCAGGTAGGAGGTCGCAGAGAGCAGCAGGTGTTTGACAGACCTTTCACTTTAATGACACTATATCAACATAAAAAAATCTTCCCAGCAAGTCTACTCCAAGCTGGTTCCACCAGCCCCTGTGAGGGACTACAGATGTGTCTCAAGATCAAGGCTCTCCAAGGCAGTTGACAGCTCTCAGACACTGAGGTTGAAGGTATTCAGGTGAAAACTTGGGACAGAAGACATCTCAGAGAGCCAGCATGAGTCCTGACTTCTGTCCAACATAGGGAGGTGACCATCAACCATTACAGTGTGGCACAGATTGCAGGCTATTCTTAGCCTTGAAAGCACACTGACTAGATACAAGGATTTTTCTAGAGCTGTTGTGTCATGAATTTCTCTCTCAAAACTTTTAAAAAAAATAATAAAAATTAACAGAAGCCTAATTGGCAGGATTCCTATGTGCAGATCTGGAAGTACATTTACACCCTAAATTGTTTTTACTCAGCAACTGAAAATGCTTCCCTAGTTTCTGCATCTCATTTGTATGATACACGGCAGTTAATAGAACACTTAGGAGAGTTATTAAAAATGCTCATTCCATACCATCTTTGCCATTTTTATATTATACCAAGGGGAGTGAAGCTTACTAATGCAATACTAAAGCCCTTCAGAGTTCTGACTACTGTACTTTTCTTGCTTGGTTCATGTACCATTGAGTTCATATAATGTGGTCTGAATGAAAAGAGAAATGTAATAAGGAAGGTCTCCTCTGATTTAAACTTGTGCTTGGTCATTCAGTCAAGATGAGGTAGAAAGGAAGCTGACCAGAAGCGCATGGAGTGTCCTTCTATATTCATCTACAGGAAGGCAACTATGGTTAAATATTACAGATTAATGATGAGGTATTTGTGTATTACCTACTGTAGTGGGTTGACCTTGACTGGCACTCAGGTGCCCACCCACCCGCTTTCTCACTCCCCCTTCTTAGTAGGACAGGAGAAGAAAATAAGACGAAAAGCTCGTGGATCGAGAATAAGGACAGGGAGATTGCTCAACAATTAGTGTCACGGGCAAAACAGACCCAACTCGGGGGAGATTAATTTAATTTATTGCCAATTAATAACAGAGTAGGATAGTGAGAAAACTACCTTCTTTCCCACCACCACCTTCTTCCTAGGCTCAGCTTCACTCCTGACTCTTCTACATCTCCTCTCCCCCGAGCAGTGCAGGCGAATGGGGGTTGCAGTCAGTTCACAACGCTTCATCTCTGCCACTCCTTCCTCCTCACTCTCTTCCCCTGCTCCAGTGGGGGGTCCCTACCACAGGATACAGTCCTTCATGAACTGCTCCAACATGGGTCATTCCCACAGGCTGCATTCTTCAAGAACTGCTCCAAGCGTGGGTCGTTTCCAGGTGATAAGAGTCCTTCAAGAAAAGACTGCTCCAGTGTGGGTCCGCCATGGGCTGCAGTCCCTGCCAGAAAACCTGTTCCTGAGTGGGCTCCTCTGTGCAGGCCACAGCTCCTGCCAGGACACTGCTCCAGCTTGAGCATTCCATGGGCTGCAGCCTCCAGCGTGGGGGCCTCCATGGGCTGCGGGGTGGATATCTGCTCCAACACGGACCTCCATGGGCTGCAGGGGCACAGCCAACCTTACCATGGTTTGCTCCATGAGCTGCAGGGGAATCTCTGCTCCAGCACCTGGAGTACCTCCTCCCTCTCCTCCCTCATGAACCTTGGAGTCTGCAGGGCTGTTTCCCTCAAATTTTTTTCACTCCTCACTCTCACAGCTGCTGCGTGGCTTTTTTCACCCTTTCTTCAACACATGATCACAGAGGAGCCACCAGCATCTCTGAGGGGCTCAGCTTTGGGCAGTGGTGGGTCTTCAAGCCAGCTGAAAGCCAGGTGGCTCTGTCCAACATGGGGGCAGCTCCTGGTCTCTTCTCACAGAAACCAACCCTGCAGCCACCTGATACCAAAACCTTGCTATGTAAACCCAACACATTTAGCTTTTCATCACACGAAATAAGACTCCACATCTTTCTACATTTAGGATAATTATAGATTCACTCATCCTGCTGGACTGAAAAGGATCCCTAGCTGTTCTCCTCTGCCTCTGATGCACAGGAGTCACAGGCCTTATTGCTACTCCTGGATAATTCACAGTCTGAAGGACTGTCTCCTTCATTTCCTACATCCCCTGCCAGGGATATCAAAATCCCAGAAGAGAATAAAATGGAGAAATGCAGCCAATTGCAAAATGTGCTCATCAGTTGTTAAATTTTAAGTGCTAATATCTGACACAAGAAAATGGAGGACTGTGTAGTGTGATCTCAGGCATTTTGTTCTGGCACATGAAGAATGGAGCTATGCTGATGTTTAAGGAGAAGTCCCCAAGCAGCACTGTTGATCATTTAATGAAAAGTTCTGCTCAGAATTTAATTGCCTTTAAAAGAAAAATAGTTGAACACTATCCTGATTTTTAAAGAGAGGAGAAGAAAGTAGAGATTACGCAGTCCCACAATAAGCATCGATCATGCTCATGCTACAGCTACAGAATTCTGTACACCCAGTTTTTTAAAGGATGTGGCAGAGGCAGGCAACAAGACGAATAGGAGCCTGATGTGGTTTCTGTATGAAAGGAACCAAAGAGAAGGGGACAGTTTAGCACAGAGAGGAGATGAATAGGAACAGGCAAACTGCTGTACTTAGAGCAGTATGTTATAAAGAAGGAAAATGAGATGCTCATAGTTATCATAGAGTACATTGAATTATCCTGAAAGGCTGGTAAAACGAAATGCCTTCTGCATACCCTGCAATTAGTCTCGCTGTGTTAAGATAATATCAATGTAAATCCCTAGCATGACCCAAAAGAGGATGCTTCAGAGACTCCAGCTCCTGATCTGAATCTGAACTTTATAGCTGGAATGAACTTGTATCTGTTAAAGCGTATTAAGGCTTGTCAGAGAGAGACTATAAGTTGCAGAAACAAGCATACAAAAATGACATCTGTATTTCACATTTATCTGCTTCTCTGCACCATACATGAAGGCCACAGTTCCCATTTAACATGACATCTCTTATCAATGAAGTCTGAAAAGAGAATGCCATTTCAAAGGAAACCTTTGCCCTTGACAGAGGCAGTGGCTGCAGAGGCAGCTGCAAATGGTTAAGGACTTATTTGCCTAAGAAGGTCCTTAGGAGTAGAAGCTGTTCTTTAAATTTGTATCTTATTTCATCCAAAACAACGTAGAAAGGTCAGCAAGGCCTAAATCCCAGTGCTTAGGCAAACCCTGATATGTAGCAGGCAGCATCGTGCAGTGCAGTGTGGACAGCTGCAGCCTTGTGCTTATTACATGCCGTTGGTCACGCCATTGGGAACGCCCCAGAAGAACCCACAGCAACAACAATTTCCACCTTTTTAAAACAGAAGGCCAGTACCCCTTCCTCAGGTGATCTTTCACCCCAGTGTTGGTATGCCAGCAGGACTGCACAAGAACATCCCCCCACCAGAGTCCATTGCAAAAGATGGTGTGCAATCAGTAATGGTTTGGAGTAGTGATAGCTACAGTGGGGAAAAAGCAAACCCCCCACTGCAGACAAGCCCCAGCTGAGAACTATGAGGCATTCAAAGTGGGCCAGGATGTTTTATTGGTAAAGCAGGTCAATTGACATGTAATTGATTTTAATTAGCACTCCGTTAAACTCTTCACATGCAGCCGGCTGTTAGCTCCATCACCAGCAGGTGAGTTTCATAAAAAAAAAATGTACCAAATACTTTCCTGCAACATGAAAACTTGAAAGAAAATGATTTCTAAGCTCATTCTTAGATGTAAAAACTTTCACCAGTTGTTCTTTAGTATTAAGGGCAAACATTCCAGCATCACTGGCAGCTGGATTTTTAAGGTAGCTTTTGATCCTTGGGGGGCTAATGATCATTAAATAATGACATATAAACCCAAACCACATCGTGCTGGATAATCTTTCTGCAACCAGACAGTTACATCCACATAACACAGTGATGTGACTATTGATTACATTACAGGCTAAGCCACGGCTATTTAATTAATTTCTGTTGAGGTCTACTGGGTAATTTGCTGAGGAGTGCTCTGCAGGAAGCACTGTGCCAGCTGCTATGTGTTGACTTCAGGGCTGGTAACTCTGATAGTGACCAGCAGCTGTTCCCCGGGGGACTGGGGGGAGGCTAGAAAATAGAGCATCTTTGCAGGACCGTAAGAGACATCTCATGTCTTGATGAGGTCTAGGTGAGATTTACACATGGGCCAAATCAAGTTGAAACTCTGCTGCTAAGGTAGCTTTGGTTTTAGCACTCATATCTTCTCCCTTAAAGTGGTTCCTTTTGCCCTCACATTCCCTGCTTGTCTCCTTCCCTCTAGTTCTCACCATCTCACATGCTTTCCTCACTTTCTGTTCCCACCATGCTGTGGAAGTGCTATTCCATACAGCACTTTATTATATACTTTCCCATACTTTCCCAGGTGAGGAGGTGATGCCCTAAAGTGAAGGTCCCTAAGCTTGTGCAAGTACCTCGTCCCTATTGATTACAGCAAGATTTATAAACTAAACCCATTAAAAAATTCAGGCAAGGTTTTAGAGCTGCAGCTATCAGTGTCAAAATTCCACCTTTAGATCATCCAGTCACCACCTCTCAGCTCCTGTCTCGAACCCTTTAGGAGTCTTCTATACAGAAGTGTCTACATCTTCAGTTTTAATTTCACTAAGAGCCTTGAGGGGCTGCCCTCGAGCACTTTACTCTTGACAGAGCTGAGCAGGTTGGCATCAATTTCATGCATCAGCCCGGCTGTTGCTCATGGAGCAGACATTTCTCCACACCTCTCCTCTTTGCATGACTCAACACAAAAAGCGCTCTGAGTGCCAGCCTCAAGCTGGACGCTACATAAAGGCCACTCAAAGAGCAGCGTGGGTGGTGAGGGCACCGTTCCCTGTGCCGCTTTTCCAAGGTGTTAGCAGTCAGGGGGAGACAGAGGAGTAATCCCTTCCTCTGCCAGAGAAAACTTGGAAGCAGCCTTGAGACAACCAGGTGATGGCAGAGGGAAGGGGGATAGGAGCACTCATCACCTCCTGGGGAAGTGGTCCCACTTAGTGTGGAGTAATTATGTATGGAACAGGTCTCAGAGAGAGAAGAAATCCTAACCTTAAGAAGTGTCCCTCAAGGAGGGATGGCCCCAAATGCAGGTCTTTCTTCCAGCAAACATCTCGCTAGTTGAGTTTTTGGCAAAGGTACATCCCGTGCAAAAGGGAACGCCCATAGCAGGATGGAGAGGGAGCAGGTGTGCACACCCCCATGCACAGGGCACTGCACCAGGTGGTAAAAATCATTGTTCAAATCATCTCAGGCAGCCAAGAAAATGGTACAAAGATTGTCCCTGGGGACCTGAGCAGGACAGCATCTGTGCTGCACAAGAGGGAGCAGATTCTCACTGGTTTTCAGAGAGGCTCCAGTGCTCCATTGCAGGGGACAAGTGAGGATTTGGGTTTGTAAGCAGATGAAAAATTCTTTGTAGCATGAAGTAGCATGCCTACATCCCAGAGAGGTTTGGACACTGCCCTCACATCTCTTGAACAGAGGCCAGCTCTGCCAGACCTTCTCTGGGCAGACGTTTGGATGCTACCAATTGCTACCATCACAGGTTCTGAAAATTCATATTTGGGCTGAGAGCTGTGTACCTGTGTCCCAAGGAGCTTCCCACATCCTGGGCATGCAGAAAGTTTGCAGTGGATCTGGGGTTTTGTCTTGAGCATCAGGCTGGAACGACTGAACCACTTTTCTTCCTTCTCAACTCACTGGAGGCATGAGAAAAATGAGTTTCAGACTTGGCATTTAGTGCTCAGGCAGCCCCTGAGTTGTCATAGATTTAATTCAGGTGCACCAATAGTCCACAGACTAAATTGCATCAAGTATCTAGGGCTACTGAGGAAAGGGAGCTAGCATTTTTTCACATTTGTCATTCACATGAGAAAAATACAAAATTTCACTGAAAAAAAGATCATTTTAGTAAAGCTTCTCCCATTCTTTAGGGGCAAAAAAAATTGTTCATTTTCATTTGTCAAGTTTTCCTTCTTGTTTTTTAATGCAACCCAGTAATGGATTACGCAGACTTCATCGCAGGCATGCAATAATTACTCTCTGGATGAAGGATTTACAGTCAGGGTGTTTAGTCAGGAACTTTTCACATACACTCATTTTCAAATACATAAATAAATAATCTCAGAAGCAGATAAACTCAGTATTAGCAGCTGAATTAATCTTGCATATTTCTGAAGTTCACAGTGCCATTGCCTGAGGAAAGAGTAAGAGAGTGTGAGACATTATAAAGTGGCAGAGAAATACTGAATCAGTTGGAAAAGCTGCCTTTCCCCTTTTGGTACTAGCGCTTGCTGTGAGGCACCCAGCAGAGCTTGGCTTTGGCACCAGAATGGCATTAAAATGTAATTGCTGCGAAGGTGACCAGTCTGATACATGGACCTATGTTGCGGGGATTTTTTTCCCTGGACGTGAAAGAGGAGAGAGACCCTTAACTGAACCAAGCTGAAATGAAGAGGCCACAGTCCATGGTCCAGGCCAGCTTGGAAGAAAGGATGAGGTTAAAAGCTATGTTCTGTGAGATCCAGTTTGCCCCCTTTTCTATTCACTTATCACCACCTACGCAATGACTAGTTAAATCCTCATGGGGATAACCACCACATAGATTTTTTTCTGGCAGCTGAAGTGAAACTTTATTGATTTGACAGCACCTCAGATAAATCACATACAGATCTAGAATGCAAGATTTCCCTGACAAAAACCACAATTTGAAAAGAACTCAGACAACTCCAGCAATAACGACTGATATAGCAGAATATCCAGAGGGAATGTATAAAGCAATAAAAAGCTTTTCTGGGGGGTCAGAAGATTGCCTGTGAGAAACATGTGATAAATGTAGATTTCAAAATGCCTCTAAAGTTCATTGTGTGTGGAAGTTGGCTGAAACAGTGAATTGGACCAGTTTTGAAATTTAAAAATTTTATTTCAGCAACAACTATTTGCTTATTTGTTCAAAAGGGAGAAGGGGAATGGCACAAGATTGCCCATAGAAATTTGAAGACAGGCTGAAAATAAGTCCCGGTGGTGTCAATATGGAATTTTGTAAGCTTTGTATGATACAGTGCCAGGCCCAGCTAAGAAGAGATCCATTTTAAGCACAGTGGAATGGAGAAGATAGTTCCTACCTGGAAGAGCTTACTCTGACCAGCTGGGTTTGAGACTCATTTTTCTTTGCCGTTTGGCTTAATGATGTCTATAATGTATAAAACAGCTCCACTGTTGCTATTATTATAGTGGTATCATAATTTACTATTTGATCTACAACTCTCACTTCACTACTGCTCCAAGCAATGATGCTGAGGTGGAAAAGCAGGCTGAGTCTCTCGCAGAGCGTTTCCTCCCTGGAGCAGGAGGTGTGTGACTGGAAGCCAGAATTAGCTCCTCGGTCTGCTCCTGGGGCAGACAGTTTAAGCAGGTCTTGTGTATGGAAATAAATAATAGTTTTAGAAAGCTGAGAATGGATCACATTTCTTGGTTCATCAGCTCTAGCCCACGGCACTCTCAGACACTATTGTCTGAAAAGCCCTTTCAGAAGCTCATCAAGTGCCATCTTGCAGTCTTGTGGGTTTTTTGACCTCACTGTTAAAGGACTGATCCATAGTTTAGTTTCTCTAAAGTCCTTTTATGTGTTTAACTCCCTCCCAGTTTTCATTTTCTGAGCATAAGCAAGCCAAAATCTTCTAGTCTTTCCTATTATGAAGATCTCTCCCACTCCTCATGCCATCGTAGCATCCCTTCACAGCACATTTTCTAGGTTAAGTTCATCCTTCTTGAACTGGGATGACCCAAACTGTATGTAATATTCCAGTTAAAAAAAGTTTCAATATTTATAAGCTCTTATAAATAGCAGTTTACCCAACTAATTATTTGACTGGGAACATAAGGTCCCAGACCCCAAAGACTCTCAAGCCACCTCTTGCACTAAAAACCACACCAAGAATATATGACAAGACCATTGGTGAATAAACAATTATAACACCCTCGGTTCTGAGCCTTTGAGTTTGCATTTTGATTAGGCTAATTACTCATTGAAAAGGCTATATGTGGGTTCATTTTTGGAGAATTAATCTATTTGGTGACAGTTCTAAACTCATGGTTACCTTTCCTTGATCTCTTTTTAATTTAGTATGTGAACAAATGTGTCTCCATTCTAGTCTTCTGAAACAATCACGTTGGGTTATCTGTCAATATATGTAATGCACAGTGTGTTTGTTCAACAGGTGTGCTGAACATGGAAAACTATTAATTATGTCCATATTTTTCAGGATAATGTTAATTAGCCTTCATGGCAAATTAAGACCTTCCCTGCTTCAGTAATCCCACACCGACACCATCTCAAATGTAGTAATAAATTACAACTGATAAATGAAACACCAGCCATCTAGTGGGTGGTTTTTAAGCAGGGAACCAGAAGACAAATGATTCCTAGCTTGCTTGCTTGCCTAAGTGTCAAGAGAAGCGGAAAAGGCCTTGACTCTGTGTAAGCCCTGCTCAGCAGTAACTAAACCATCCCTGTGTTATCAACGAATTCGAATAATGATTCTTTTACCCCTCAGCTGGTTTTGTGTGTGTATGTAAATTTTCTTCTTGCCTGTCTCCTTGGATTTTAAGGTGATTGGGGCATAGCAAACTACATTAGCAAGTAATTTGGCACAATAGGTATGTAACCATAGAGCAGAGCTGTCGGAACTGGGGGCCCAAGAGACACCCTTTTCATCTCTCATTTTATGGAGCACATGAGCCAACCTTATTAATCAAAATATGTCCATTTGGGAATGTTTGCAATCTTGATAGAAAATTTCTGAGCTCTTCACTTCATGATAAATAATTTTTTTGCCTTTGTTGGGACACAAAGCCAAGTATTAAAATACTAGGACCTGGCATAAGCCACAGTTTCCCCTTTTCAGTCAGTAACAAGTCATTTTTTTCTAAAAGTATGCATTTTTGTCATTTTCTACCAAATATTTTGTTATTTTAGATTGTGATTTTTCATGAGTAAATAATTTTGGGCACATTGGGCCAAAAATTGGCATTTGCATCTTGCAACTCCAAGAAAGAGCCAGTAATTCAGAAGACATGCCAAAAACTGGATCAGAAACAAGGTCTTCGGAGGTCTCCTCTCCAGCACCAAAGCCATCGATCACAGCTGTTCCTGACTACCGAAGCAGGGCTTGAAAGATTGCACTGACACGAGTTGCATCTCCTTCTTCCTTCTACAAATACTGTAGGAACTTGTTGATATTTTGGAGAGAAGTAGGAGAAAGTTGTGCTGAAAAGCAGCTTATTGCACAGAATTCACTTAATTTACTTGAAATCTTTTGCTTTTCTTGGATTGGTTCAGCTAAGTGGTAACTTGTGAATCTGTCTTATTAGGCATTTGCTTTTTGCCATTAGGTGTGGAACGCTTTTTGACAGCCACTGTTGCACAGGGTAATGTTTGGATATAGTAAATGGAGGCTTAGCAATTGCATATCATCCTCTACCCTAGAGAACCAAAAAATGATGATTCCTGATGCACACAGATGGCTTTTTATCTTCAGGGAAATAGCAAGCAACTCTCTTTGCACCAGCCTCTGATGCTGTTAATGTTCATAATTACTATATGTTTTCATAACAGCATATTAAGTTTTTTTCTTCTTTATGAGCATTTTCATTAGCCTTTGTTTACTTCCTAAAATGAACCCAAGTTAATCTTAGTTCGCTGCCACACTTTCTTAACTTCTCTTCACACTTGTAATTACCAACAAGTTGCTTTATTTTAAGCAAGGGCAAATGACTGCTGAATGGTACCACCTCCCTGCAAAGCTAGAGAGACCAGAGATTTGCAGGTTGTAAGCTCAGTGTATCACCTGCCAGTGCCAGGCACCCAAGAGCAGGTAAATCTCCTGTATAATCAAGGCTGTCTGAAGATTATATCTGCACAAAATTTTGTTTGTCCTCAGAACGTTTATCTTTTGGTGTCTCAACTACTTTGTTTATAAAAAGAAGATTAAAGAGTGAAAATAATCTCTCCCTTCTGAGGCATCTAGTTGGAGGATGAATTTCACTCATTTTCTTTGCGCCAAGATATATCCATTGGTGTATCAGATGTACCATGCACACACCTTATGAAAACCTCAAGAGTAATGCAAACCCAGGAGCTTACACGTGAAAGCAGCGGGAACATTCAGGAAGACAACGTTTCAGCCTATCAGTCTTGATAAAGGCCCAGACGGGTAAAAATGTCAGCTTTATGTGTGTTCCAGCCACTCTCAATCAATCTACTTTCGTATGTAGGTTACTGAGTGTGTCTTCCCCAAAGCCTTGAAGGCTTTAAATCTTGTGCCCAGAGTGATGCCATTATTTTCGTGATAAAATTGATCCAGGCAGACATCAACTTTCATTTTCATGGTACCAGACTGGTGGGATTGTACTTTTCAGCTCAATGGTTCTAGAAATTCACATTGCAGTGGTGATGTATTAAATTGATTCTCCTCTGCTTTATATATCACTAACACTGCACAGGAGAAGTGGAGGTTTTTTTCCTTTCTGCCCACATTTGGTATGATGTAACTGAATTGCTCAAAACCGGGGCAATTTAATAATCATTCCACAAGACCTTATGGTGCTATTCGTGTATTATGATTCAACCATTGTATTATTAAATGTACTGAAAAGGATTCAGTGATGAAGGGAGAAAAATAACGTTTTAAGGCCTGATGTGTAGCATGCCTTCCCTGTTTTCTTGTCTTTTCCCACATTTGGTTCTGTCTCTGTTTTCTCTTGGAAGTTCCATCTCCACTCCTGTAGCCTCTACTGCCATTATATACTACATTTATAACTCATCTCATAAGTGCTTTTTTGTCTTCTTCCCATCTTTTCCCACTTCTCTCAAAACACACCTCATCAACTCCCACCTCTTGTCTGTCCCAAGCAGGCTTTTTCTGGCAAGTTGTCCTGTCCTTGGACTCTTCACCACCAGTACCTTGCCAAACCCTCACACAGCAGCACAGCTCTGGGCATCACAAAACTGAACTACAGGACAAAATCACCAAATGTCTTTACTGCACAAGAGAAAATAGAAGGAAATCTGCAAGCAGGTAACAACCTCTGCTCAAGGGAGAAGACACAAGGTCTGTGTGCACTGTGTACAGTGGTCTCCATTTAGGCAGTGGTTTTCGTAGCGTGAGGGCTCCTTGGCAGTCAAGCAGCATGCTGGGGTGAGAAAGACAGAAAGCTGCTCTCGACACTATCACATGTCTCAAAACCCCTGGGGATTTTCAGGTCACCGGCCAGTTTTGGTTTATATCCGTCTTCTTGTTAGACATTGAAATAACCTTTCTGTGACATACTCTGAACTTGAGGAATTTACCCACAGATTTAAACCTTCACTGATCTGTAGGGAGTTGGTCAATGAGTGGTGTCTTTCTGTCACCTGCAATTCTATTCTATTTTACAGTGATTTCTTCTCAGAAAACAACTGCAAAATTAAATACATCTTAAGGTTTTAAAACTTTTCTTGAGGATTTTATAGGCATAAACACATGCCTCTATATTTATATGCTAGTGTCATAGCATCTCCATGCATCCATAATACCTAAAATTAATATGTTTGTTGCAGAGAGAATAGCATTCTCCTTAAATCCTTGAGGCATTGAAAACATTTCCAGGGGATGCCTTTTAGTTTCTGTAGAACCCTGCTGCTTCCATCTCTATCAAAGTCTGTGACACTTCTCCTGAGGATTTGCTTCTGCAGAAACACAGGTGTTAATTCTCAGCAACTCTGCATGTCCAACCCGCTGTGAAAATTACAGAAATGCGGAGCTGTTCTAATTTATTCAGTGCTTCCCGCTGTCGCTGAGGGAGCAGCTCTCCAGCATTGTCCCATTTCTTCTCCGTGTTTCCTTCCCTGATGTCTCTTGGACTTTACAAGGGAGATGGAACTCATGATGTTGTATATCTACCACAAGCAGAGAGTCCCTAAGTGCAACAGCTACATCCTACTGTGAAGATCCACTGCCACCAAAGCCCCTTAACCTAAGCAAGTTAATACAAAGGTTCCCTAAAGAAGCAGAGTCTCAAGTCCATTTTCTTAACAGAAATAAGTGTTCAAGCAGCTCATGAAAGTGGGAGTGAATGTTGACGTTCAGTTCTAAAAGGACAAGATGGAAAATTCCTTACTGAGCAGTGTTTCAGCTATTCATGCAGACCTTTTATGCTTACCTAAAATGGGGAGGAAGGTTAGACTGTTATATACATTTCTGAGACTGTTATATACATTTCCCATTTCACTAGCTTTGTACTGGAGTTTCACAGCTAAACTTCTCCAGTGTAAATCCACAATTTAAATAACACTGGAACATCAAAACAAATCAACATTCCCTTCCCAAGACCACAGGATGCCTTAAAGTCTGGATTCAAACCCAAACTGCCCCACAGTTCTGACATACTCAAACGTGGCCACATTATTGATTAAAAGTGGAGTTTTTCTCATGTAACTCCCTAAGTCTGGTGTCTACTTAGGTACTATCTAACACATGGAATTATTTGACTGGGAAGCCATCAAGGGCATGGAGAGCGGTATCTATCACACTTGAAGCAAGCCCATTGATACTTGAGGTTTTTCAGGCCATTCTGGGTTAATATTGTTCAAATTAAGGACTCAGTCAATTTGTTGGTGGGAATATTCTGATGAGTCATGCCAGTCCTGACTCTGTGCCAATGGCTTCAACACCCACACACTTCCCATCCTCTAGCTTCTCTACCTTCATTTCACTTCTGAACTATCAATCTATCTTCCTTCTCCTAGTCCTTTCTTTCATTCTGTTTTCCTTCAAAATAATCTCTCTTTCCTTTTTCTTGCCTTTTCTAAAAAATAAATTGAACTAACATGACATTTACTACTGTTGTGTCATATACCTTCATGGTGGACCACATCCCTTCCCCATAGAGTATCTGGATTTCTTTTATATATTTACAGCACATACTATATTCCACTGTCTGTGCAGTATAGCACAAGAAGGCCTGATTTTTCAGTTGGCCCTTATGAATTATGGGTAATTATTACTCATGATTAACAATCTTAACATTTCTAGAGCATCCTTCTCACTAAGATCTTGATCCAAAAATCACTAAAGCCAGAGGAAGGACTCCTGCTGATGTACATGGTCCTTACTTTAGATCTGGGCACTGTAGTTGATATAGCCCAAAATGAGAACTCAACACTTGGGAAGCCAATCCACACTAAATCAAATCTTTTGAGGATGAGTCATGAGTCATCACTGTACTCAGCTCTGCTCAGTGACATTTAATAATGGTGTTACAGATTTCCCAAAGTAGCCTTTTATATCTGAATAAAAATGTAAAGAAGCAAATACCGAATCAGCTTGTTGTATAATGAAGAGGGTAGAATTGTGCAGCTATTACCACTGTGATTCTTTTATCTCCTTTCCATTTAACATTCAGAGTTGGTGCTTTTGAAATAGAAAGCAGTTTTCTTAAGGGATAACAACACTGCAGGGCTTGGAATTACACAACTGAATAAGAATATTGAGAAGGCTGCATACATCTCCCAGTCAAACACTTCCAAGTAACCATCTTTGGTAACTGAACATAGTTCCCCAGCCCATCTTGATGTGAATATGGTTTTCAGAAAGTACTGGCTCATGCAGCACCGTTGCAATAAAAATATTTATTTATAGGCTTTTAATAGTTTCTCTGCCACAGTTGCAAATTCTGATTTCATTCTCGTGCCCCACTAGAGCATTATTTGCTTGTGGAGGAAGTACAGAAATATGAGGGAAAACAACATACTAAAAAAAAAAGTCTGTTTGATTTCATCACTTGGTATGCGCTACTTTGTGGCTTTCCAAAGGATGATGTAAAGCATCAAACCACAGTTGTCCAATATATCCTGCAAGTTCTGGGATTTCAGATGGGCTAACTTCTCCCAAGGCTGATGCTGGAAGACAAGTGGTGCTGAGTTCCCTAAGGTCAGGTCCAGTGGGAGATGGAGCTCAGTTGGCATTTTGTGTGTTTTGTGTTGGCCATTGTATGTAAGAGGTCTTTGCCCGATCAAGCACTGAGAAAAAAGACCGGGAAGGGCTTTTGTATAAGAAAGAGCCCAAAAGTAAGATTTCAAAAAAAAATGCCAACACAGAAAAAAACATGAGGTGTATGGGCACAGTGTGGGGGGAGGTGTTTTGTAGTGGTGGAGTCACAAGAACTCCACACTTTAGAATATCAATAAGAGAAAAATGCATAGAGAAGCATGGTCTGACTAGTTAATGTGAGACTGACTAGGTCACTACAGACGTAGTGATCACAAGATCACTGTAAATGTATCAGTGACTGTAAACAAATACTAAGAGTCTAAATACTAGGATGGATGAGCTGAAATGCGCAGTTTAAAAAGAAAGTATCCCTATATTCGCACCTACGATTTAGGGGCACAAAGGTGATCAGTGAGGCATTGTAGTGCTATGATACAAAGGAGACTCAGTCAACAAGTTGATTTGTTTTTTAAAGTACTGGGGAATATAAAATTAAATAATCATTTTAGAAATAACTTGGGACATGACTTGGAATTCCACGCACATTAGGAAGACAGGGTTAAAGTCTCCTACAACCCGCTGAGGAAGGGTCATTAACAAATCTGTGAAGGCATACAGTGATCAGATGCTCCCACATACACGTGCTACCTCTCTGAGTCAGTTGTAACGCAAAAGCTAATTTTCGGACATGAGAAAATTCTCCTCAGAGTAGCTAGTCTGAGCATTTGCAAGAGGAGGAGGAAGTTGTAGCTTCACTTGGTTTTAAGTAGGACTTAAAAAAGGGTCCAAGATGCAACCGTGACCCTGTAATAGCGACTATAATGCATTCAAATTCAGAGTCTTTTCCTTTCAGAGGAAAAATTAAAAAAAAAAAACAAACCACACTACGTAACATTTGATTTTTAAAACTAGAGCTACATGAAAATGAGGAAATAATTTAAAGCAAAATAAAGGGAGCTGCTAAAATAGAGAAAACACTTTTTGCTGTTGTGGAGGCTGACTGAAGACTCCATATCAGAAGCTCAGGTTAAAAGTATGTTACTCCACAATATCCAAACAAGCCAGAATGGATAAATGTCAGAATAAAGGAGATTATTGTGAGTAAAAATGCATTTGTCAAAAAAGGAAAATTCATGCATAGGTGAGCAAATAGACAATATAAATATAAAATATGCATGTAAATATATATATATATATGCATGCTAAAATATAAAACACTCTAATGCAAGACAAGGAAGACTGAGGAGCACCTACCTCTATAGCAAGCAGAAAGCCTACAAGAAAGTTAGTGGGATCAAAAAACATTGAAAACAAGCACATCACAAAAAGCTAACCAACGTACTTGTATTAGCATGCACAGCAGCAGCCAGAAAGTTTCCACACCAAAGTAACCCTACATGGGGAATGAGCTTGAAAGATGTATTGCAAAAAGTGTCAGTGAAGATATTTCAGAGAAAATGAATAATTCAAATAATAACAAATCAGGAGGTAGGATTTTTTTTTTTTACCCAAAAGCTCCAAAAGAACTCAAATGTGAAGCTGATCACAACTAATTTTTGTTTGAACCATAGTTTCTCCAACAGTCCTGTTCATAACAGAGGACTGAAAAATGGCAGCTATGACATTAGTTTTTAGAAAAGCCTTGTAGGGGTGATTCTGGGAACTACAGACCAGTAAACCTGACTTCCACACAAGGAAAATGCTCAAAGCTATAACAGAGTGGAACTGGCAGACGCAGGAAATAAATAAATTTGGGGAAAAGTCAACACCTATTAGTCCTCTTGAATCTATTTTGAAGAAGTCAGTGAGCGCACCAGTAAGTGGCATTCCATTCACTTAGTAAGGTTTATTGGTGGCTACCAAGCATGATGAAACTTCCAGCTCACAAACCCACCAGGCTTTCAGTTGATGGAAGATGGATGTCTTTTCTGGTTTTATAAGGCAGCACATGATGATTTCCCAAGGCTCTCAGGGATATCCCTGTCTCCACTCCACCAAAGCAAATGGTAGTCTTGTTAGGAGCAGGACGAGGCTGGGAGCTTGTAAGTTTTTTCTGGTTTGCCTATGCATTTGCGGTGGCACATCTTTCCTCCCCTTGTACTGCTTCCGCATGCACTTTATTTATCATCTTTCTTGTCTTCGTTTTAATGAGCTATTTTTATTTGAATTCTATTTTTCAGTTGCTTATCACCCCAAGTGCCTCTGCAGGAGAGTGGGGCATACTGTGCCCTTTATAAATTAAGTATTAATTACACGATTAATTATTATTATGTTCAGTTCCCTGGAAGGTTTTATACAAAGACAGTTAAAATGCATATATTCTCTAAGGTACGTCTGTAGAGTGATGATGGACTTCATGCTTATACAAAGCTATTGATTTCTCTCATGTACTCTAGTCTATAATACCATGTTCTGTTCCAAACAGACACTATTTTAATATGTTCCTCCTGTTTATGATTAAGTTTTGTATAAAATTTTGTGGAAAGGAAAAAAGAAAGCTGCATCATTTCTCACGCGTAGACAGAAATTTTTTTCCTCAAAAAAACCTGTTCCCTTGGGAAGCAGGGAAATTGTACTTAACCTTTGTTTTCATTAGTTGCTCTATATTGCCATTTTGCTTGCATTCAATGCAATGGTGACATTAATGAATCTTGCAGGCAGCAAAAGGATTTGCACTCGCAGGTGAACTCGTAAGAAACCTTGCAGGTATTTTTAAGCAAAGTCTGCTTTGGCTGTCATTGCCACCTCAACAACAGCCTTGGGCCGTAGGGAGTTTACACCCTGTAATTTATTTCTGAGGTGTTTGTGAACCCTTTTGGATTTTTGAGCTTCCCACTATTTATCCAGTTCTCCTTCAGGAGCTGAAGAGCAGTGCCTGAGTGTCAGAGGGTGAGTACAGCCCTCCCTGGGCTTGGGGGCACCCTGCACTCGCCCTGCTATTGGGGCTTCACAGCATTCCTTTGGAGGAACCTCTCCCCAACCCATTTCCTCTCCTTCAGTAAAGCTAAGAAGGCAGAGGCTTATGAAAATCACAAAAGGAATAGGTGAAATGAGGGCTATGGAAATCCAAGGCAACGGAGGGGCACAGATGGCATGGGCTGGAGACCCTTCCCCATGGGGCTTCTCCAAGAGCAGCTCTCCAGCGTGGCAACCCACACTCCTGGGGACCACAGACACAGAAAATGGGGCTCCCTGCACCAGGAAGGGTTTCACCACATCCTCCTCCCGTCTGATTCAAATGCTGTTCTGTTCCTCCTCCTCCTGATGCTCACATGGTGGTGGTGAGGGGGGAAGATCTTAGTTAAAGGATCAATTTGAGAGAGCAATTCACATTCTCAGCAGTACCCAGAGTTTATCTAACCCTACTGAACCTCATTACTACTGTCATAACATACATTCATAAGCAATAATCAAAACAATATGAAACCACACAACGTCCCCTCCCTGGGGAGAGGGATGTTCTGATTTGCGGATTACAGGGGTTTTTTTTTAAGCCAAAGACTGTCATCAATTCCTCTAAAAATGATCTTGCTTGACAACATGCAAGTAGTGAATTGTCTCCTCCTCATGCAAGAGCATGGATGCCATTCACCTCGCTGGCAATTAATCCTCTACCCTGGAAGGAAAAATCCATCTGCTTCTATGTCTGTCCTTTAAACCATTTGACACTGGTAAGCTTAGCTAAACAACCTTGACATTGTTAGTCAACTGGAGCCTCTGTGCAATTCTTGTAGGCATTTTGGAAGCTGTATTAGACCCTTCTGCTGCCTCTCCTGCTGTCTGTGGCTACTGGGTAGGTGACAACAAGATAGACAAGCACGTTGTGGCAAATATTTGCATGGCCATTTCTTTTTTCTACCAGTTCTTTTTTTTTAAAGATATCGTACATAACCTTTGGTTGCGCAGTAACAGCCTTTGAGTAAATCAGTCATTTTATTGCAAATCATGTAACTAATCATCTTCAGTTATTTAAATATGTTTACATTCAAAGTAATAAATTAGCACATTAATAACTGTGATGTGATGAGGACAATGCTGTCTGAGTTGTCCCAGTGGCCCAGGGGTCAGTACCTACCTCTGAGCAGGTTCAGACTCTAGATTTTGTACAGAATTCAGAAGTTGATAACCAGAGCCATATATTTACTCCTTAAGAGTATTTCTTGCTTGAATATCAGGCTGGAGAAAGTGGTTTTCTGTGCCTATGCCTGCACTCCCACTGGGACAAGTTAGAAGCGAGGGAGACAAGGCTGTTCTTTCATCCTAACAGCAGGGCTAACCACTGCCAGGCGTCAGCCGGTGCTGAAATGTGGTACGGCGGGTAAGTAAGAGCAACCCTCCGTAAAACGATGAACTAGCACAACCCAGCTGTCACCACTGAGTTTGAAGTCCCATTAGACGGCTGGAAAAACACTGCTAGACAGCAACCAAGTCAGTCGTATTTTAGGTACTCGGCAGACCAACTAACCATCGCGTGGAGGAAATGTCTTCAGCTGACCTACTTGTGCAACGGGAGATGGAGTCCTGGTCTGGACTTGTGCAAGGAGCCAGAGTGAAAGCAAGACTTCTTCCTTCCAAGAAGCTTTAACACGTGAATGAGAGCGTTGCTGGAGGGGGACACCTTCAGTCCACAGGTCACTCCGTCCAGCAGAGCTGGTGCAGGGAAGGAGGGGTGGCAGGAGATGGGAGCACCAGGGCTCGGGGGCTGAGACAGCTGCCCTCTCTGGTCTCTGGTGCCTAGATTTGAGGCACTCTCCCTTTACATGTCCCACAGTATTGCGTGAAGCACCATACCAAAACATGCAGTGTGTGCTCAACACAGTTGCTGGAGGCAGAAAGTGGCAGGAAAGGAAAGGCATTGCAGGCGTCACAGCAAGGGAGCAGGGACCATGGAGGACTGCGGCGATCAGTGGCAGCAGCAGCCCCTCCACTGCCCTTCTCTGGGGCCAAAGAGATTGATCCTCAGCTCCTGAAGCTCGGCCCTGCTCAGCCACCATGCCGCAGTGCTGCTCGGCAGCTCGGCCACATACCAGCTCGTGCCACCACCTCGGTGGCACAGCCAAGAACGTCCGCGGCCAGTGGTAAGTAGTGCTTGTAAAGCAGGGATGTTCATGGGCTCAGGCTTTAAGCTCTGTCCCTAAAATGAATTGGAAGCATCTGGCTGTTTTGCTGTTGGTGGGTAATGATGCAGCCCCGTCGCAAGCCCAGATGTGATTCTACATTCCTGCAGCTGTTCTGGTGGGACTTTCAACACCCGAAACATCTGCTACTGGGAATCAGAGGCACAGTACTTACATGATCTTTTAGGGCTGTTATTTTTGTATGTTTGCAATTTTGTTTTTTCCTTTCCTTTGGAAAATACATTTTATTTATGTAACGTCATTTTCCATTTGTCCAGCAATGACCACTCCCCCAGGGAGGGGGGATCCCCACATAAAGTTGTACTGCGCATCTGCAGCATCGGGCACAAAGCGCAGCAGATTCAGGGTGTTGCAAATGAGGTTTATGGGGGTTGACGCTGCAGAACATTATGGTCTGTCATGTAAATATATATGTAGGGAGCTGCTAAAATGAAGTCATTACTGTCTGCTGCATAAATATGTATTTAGACCATCTTAGTAATACAGAAATGCCTGTCTATCAGGTAATTACATGTTTAGACTGTGGGAGAAAAGGCTGTTTTGATATCCTGTAGTTACTTACATCCATTAAATAAAAAAAAAAGTCATCAAAGCAAAAGAGATGAGAAGACCATACTGTTACTTTACAAGGACAATAAGGGACGATGAGAGCATGCAGGAAAAAGCAAACTCTGGGCTGTGGGGAGGTGGTAAAGCCTTATAATGCCCAGACTGATCTACTGAATTTTGTAGGGGGAAAAAACACAGTCTGGCTGGGACCTCTAAATTCCAGGATTAATCCTGAAGTGAAAGTTCATGATTGTATTACTCAAACTCATTAGAAACAGATTTTCTACTGGAAATGCTGACTTTGCACTGTAACACAAGCAGTCAATATTATAATTTCTTATTTCCTGTTACCATGGATAGTTAATACACTGAAAAGAAACAGAAGACCTGAAAAATTTATACAAGAGACCACGTCGTGCCATTTGTTACCATGCTGTTAATTACACTTCAGTTCCCATTGCGCGACTCGGTGCAGGCTAGCCAGCCCCCGGCATCTGGAAGCCATCCCCTGCCCTCCCGCTTCGGGCAGTTAATCCTACGCCTTTTAGGTGCTGCAGAGGACGCACTACCCCACCATATCTTCTACGTGCTGATCAACTCCCAAACACCTGTGAAAGTGATAATCATCATGCCTCTGGTCCTCATGTTTCTGTATAGAAGTGAGGTGCCAGGAGGCCATGGTGGTGGTCATGGGAGGGTCCATCCGCATGGGGCCGGCAGGCAGCACCACACCTAGGGGCCAGGGGAAAAGCCAGAGCAGGTGGTAGGAGAAGTTGCGGACATCAGTGACAAGGTGGTAGGGTTGGCAAGAGAATGGGGGAAAAGGCAAGGAATGAGAAGATGGGGAAGGTAGGTCAGAAAAGGAAGGAAGGCAGCCTGGAAAAACTGCTGCCCTCAGAAATATTGCCTTATTCATGCACTGTGTGGTGGGGCCGCCTGGAGAAGAGTCGCTTCTGGACAGGGTAAGGACTCCTGGGACAAACTGGGAAGCCCTGAATTATCCGCCCCAGCATAGGGAAGCAATGAGGTAATGGAGCTGAAGGGGGAGGTGGGGGAGCAGAGGGGAAGGCATGTCAAAGAGACCAAGCAGAAACATTCTCTTCTTTTGCAGTAAGGGAGGAAGCCCCAATTTAACTTTTCCATGTTTTGTTTGGATTGTTTTCAAGCAAGGCACCCTGGGTTGCATGCTACGTCTCAAAGAAACTCCAGTAAAGCAAGCCCGGCTCCTCACTTTGGCATCTCAGTCAGCAGTAATTTATATTGCTGTTCCTCCTTAATAAAATCCATCGTGCACTCCAAAAGAGTAACTAGGACACTTAGTTTTTATTCCACATGCATCTCATTTGTCTTCAGCAGGTTCTTCCATAATCTCATCATTATTGCAATCACCCTCTGAGGACAGCTGACTTGCATTAATCAGCTAGGCCTCTCATCCCTCACTAGATTCTTTACAGTTTTACTGTGCCCTTGGGCATCCTAACTTTACTTGAAAAATTAATAAACCTCCCCTCTCTTATCTTACCTTATTAATGTCTGTCTTTGTAACCCATTATCCCTGCATCTCTTCGGTGACCATTTGAGGATGTGGTTACCACCAAAGGATTGTGCCCTGGTGAGGCAGCACACAAGAGTGCCCTACATAACTGGAAAAAAAAAAAAAAAAAAAAAAAGGAGGGGTGGGGGTGATGAGAGAAAGAAGGAAAAAGGCCATAAAAACTTTCAAGTCCAACATCGTTGTTTACAACACAGAATGCAACTATGGGAGTTGCAAGTATGGGACTATTAAGACTCATCAAATAGTTCCTTCTTATTCCTCTTTCCATGTAAGCAGCCCCTTGCCCCGCAAGCCCCCCATACATACCCCAGCTCCCACCCTTCCTTTCCTGCTCCCCTTCTCTCTCATGCACCCTCTTATACCTGACTCAGTCAGTTTAGATGTTTTGAAATCCTGGTACATTAATCACTTGTGTTTGCACACACTTTATGTGGGTTGTTGGTCATGGTCTGTAGTTATACCGGCTGTCTCCCCTGCTTACTTAAAAGTACAATCCAATTGAAAATAAAGATTTTGCAGGTTTGCTCATTTCACACAGTGATAGCAGCTGGTAAGTGTCTTTTGCAATTCATCAGAGGCCTCCCAGACCACCTGCTCTTGGCATCCTGCAAACAGCTGGCTCTGTGTAAGTACCATAAGCTATTATCTTACTCAATAAATAATGAAATAAAGAAAAAAAGCAGGACAAAACCACGTCTTTGTAAATAACATACATTCATGACTAGCCACCTCTCCCGTTTCAGAGAAGAAGAAAATCAAGTTAAGATCCTTTGCTGGATTTAGCAGTACCTTATGACAGAAGATGGAAATAAATCAGCACCAATACATAGGGCTCTGTATTTTCTTTCTTTCTTTCTTTTTGAAACCTGCTCTATTTCTGAAAAGGCCATAGGGAGCTTTTATGAAACTTCAGCTAATGTCACCAGATGTCCCACTATTGAGAGGTGACTCTTGGTCTTTGAAGGACTGCCCCACTTAGGTTTTTTTTGAACTGAACTTTTGTCCTCTCTTTCTGGTCCTAAGAGTAGACACGAGGTCACTTTCTCCTCCCCAGTGCTCTGCTGCCAGTGAGGCTGCTGCCAGGTCTCCTCTGGGCAGGAAAGGGGCTGGAGCTGAGGTCGGAAGGGCCAGGGGCTGCTGGAGCTGGAGCACAAAATGCATCCCCGTGGCTGCGAAGGAACTTCGGAGGTGAGAAAGAGGAAGAAGACGATGGGGGAAACAGTGCCAGAATATTCCCCCTGAAGATGCATAAAGGTTTTAATAGGAAAGTGCTGCATTTTGGGCACAAAGCCTGTATCTCTTAAGGATTTTTATTTTTTAATCTATGAAATCTACGAGGTGCATCTAACAGATTTCTCGCGCTACGAACAAAGGCAATAAATAAATGCAATCTGTTGCATGAATGATTTATATCAGCACAATTTAAATTTAGGGTCTGATTTATCTTTTTTTTTTTTTTTTTTAAATGGCCTCCTGTTTCATGTTTGCCATAAACCGAGGATGCGAGAGACAGCAGTTGGAGGCCTGACCGCCTGAGCTGCAGAGAAAACCAGGGAGTTCATTGCCTGCCAGGGTTTGCAGTCACAGAGCCACTCTTCCTCCCGCAGAGGAAAGCCTTGCTCGGCGGGCTGTCTCGTTCCCTTTAATGGCAGTCCTCTTGTAGTAAGGTATTAATCACCGCGAGAAAGGATGCCTGACCCCAGCTCCTGTTATTGCAAGTGCGGACTGGGAGAGAAGTGTTTAAAAAGCGGGCTTTTAACTTCCTGAAAAAAAAAAATGCTTGCGGTGGTTTTCAGAACAAGTATTTGCTCCCTCTTGCCTTCCAACCACCACGTGGGATTTGCTACTGAAAGTGCAGAAATAGGTATCATCCCCTCTCCTTAAATCAGACTCGGAAAGGGGGGTGGAAGGGAAGGAGCCCTCGTTTGATCCCGTCTGTGCCAGGCAGCACAGCTGAGCTGGCACTGGGATGTTTTAGTTTGCTCCTGTCGTAGATCAGTGGCGAGTTAATACCTTTCCGACACGACATGTAGCCAGGAGGGGGGCGAGGCAGGTACTCCGCCTCAGAGAGATGTCTCTGATGGGCCCCTTAAAACCCTGTGATTGACAGGGCCATGCCATGCACTTCTAACAAAGCATTTAAATGCCCCAGTAAGTACAGCAAATGTGCATGACATCCCCGCAAGTTTTTCTGTTACATTTCAACCTTCCTGCCCTTTCCAGTCTCTCTCTCCTCTTGTTTCCAAGAGCAGCCAATTCCAGAGGCCAATTCACGCGTAGACATGAGATGCCAGCAAACCTGCCCAGCTCTTTCCTCTCCTTCCCAGATGCTGGGGACAAACAGCCATGAAGAAAAGTCTTAAGAAAACCCTGGTACGAACATCACCAGTGGCTGGTTTCTGATAAGGCTTTTTAGGACTGGTTTCCAAGCCCTTGACATGGCAGACCATTGCAGGGCAGCCCGCTCAAGGAGCATGGCCGGCCAGAGGCCTGATGGAGGGAACCGCTCACCCCAGCCTCTGCAGGTGGTGTTTTTCTGATGAAATGGGAGTGAAGGAGCAATGGGTTTTGACAAACATTGAACAGTTCAGCTGTTTCGATGAATCCTCCGAGGTCCCAGGAGAAAAGTAGCAGAATGGGTGGCTGCATCTCTGTGGGTATCAGTGGGATCTGCAGAGGGTAGAGAGAAAGATCTGTGTTGGTCTCAGATGCTGAATGTTTTGTGACTCCCCTCCTGTGGCATTTATATACTCTCACCACTGAGGAGATGCATACTGTCCCAGTGAACATTATGGCAGTATTAGCAGTGGTTTCTTGTGCTTGCACTAAACTGGAGCCTGAAGCAAAAGCCCAGACCTAAATGTTCCTCCATTCCACATACGAGATTTTCTTTATGCCCTATATCTTGCAGCTTTTTCTCTTTTTGCCACTAAGCATTTTCTGAAACTTGTGGCTAGAAGCTATAGTTTTTATGATATTTTTAGTACACTGCATGGTTGTTTAAAGTGCACCTTATAAAACTTCAGTCCTCAGCCAGCTCCCTATAAACTGGTTCTGTTTTACATCATCAGACTTCAAACCTTCCTTGCCATTCCCCACCCTCCCCTTTTAATAACGAGGCAATCTATAGCAACAATTTCTCTTGCATGTGCTGATGCAGCCTACTCAGAATTCAAGACAGGAGGCTTTTACTTTACTTTATTATTTCACCAAGACTAAAATCCTCCAGATACTATTTTCATTTTTAAGAGCAGCCTGGGTAAACACTGAAGATGGAATTAAGAATTTTGCTCTTGACAGAAAGAAGCTTGAATAAAATGAACATGGGACATATAGCATAACCTAGGCAGGAACCCAAAAAAAAAAAAAAGGAAAAAAAAAAAAAAGGGAGAAATAAAATAAT
>NW_009270000.1:2544020-2558523 GCF_000687185.1 Egretta garzetta | reverse complement strand
AAAAAAAAGGAAAAAAAAAAAAAGAGGGAGCTAGCAATTCATTATGAGAGCAGAGCTATCATAACTCAGGCTCTAAACATCCCGAAACACACAGGCAGTTCAGACCTCATTTCTGGTCTGGCCAAATCTGTGGTCGAACTGGTCTTTCGATATTAATTTTGAAGAATTTGGCTTTTCAGACAGCAGCTTGTGTTTTCCTATAAAAAGCAATGACGGGCGAAGCTCAAAGGGTATGAGTTTTGATTTACATCTATCCTTCAACAGCAAGGACATTTCTTTGAGAGTTAAGTGAACTACTGCGAGCACTTAGATCTGCAAAACTGGGTTAGAAACACCATAAATTTTCTGATGATATTGACTTCTTTTCCATCAGGACAGAACTGTACAAGTATCTTCTCCTGTATGATACTGATGTCTCTAATTAATATATTACAATATTTCTGTTGGACACTGCCTAGAACACCCAACCAAGGCCAGAGCACCACGGCAGCAGGCACATAGTATGTCTATCTAATAAGAAACTTAAGGCTCTGAAAAAATACCCAGCGGTGAATTCTACCGCTTTTGCACTGACCTCAGTGGGGCTTCTTTTCTGCTCGGATGGGGAGCACATGCTTGCAAAACTGGAAGCTCGTTAGACTAAGGATGCCAGAAAGGAAGAGTTTTTACTTTCTCTACCATGTTTATTGTTACTATTTTGTTTCAGTGTTATTTTCACTGAGGGAATGGAGTGTCAAACTCTCACTTGTGGAAGACCTTCTGAGTCTCTTCTGAATATCATATTCCACTCCAGCACTTCAATGCTTGCCTCCCTTTCTCTAAGCATGTTCATGCATGAGGCAAAATGTTTTTCAAGCTGCCTGCAACTGCTGTTGAAACTCCCATACTTTAGTTAAAAACCAAAAGTAAAGGGAGGATATGGAGTATCAATGGGAGGTAACACTCAAGCTGATGGTGCAGCACTGTTAATTACACAATACTTTTATTGAGCAATTCAGTGGTAATTCTTACTGCTATTCCTCCTTAATAAGATCCATTGTGCACCATAAAATAGTAACTAGGACACAGTTTGTATTCCACATGCATCTCATATCTCTTTAGCAGGTTCTTCCATATCCATAATCTCATCATTATTACTATTACCCTCAGAAGACAGTTGACTTGCATTAATCAGACAGGCTGCCATTCCCTTGCCAGATTTTCTGCAGTTTTATTGTGCTTTTGGACATTTTAATTAACTTGAAAAATTAATTAAAAATCTTACCTTATTAATATCTCCTACCTTCCCCCTACTCAGTAATCTATTATCGCTGTTTATCATCACTGACCATTCAATTCTGGAATGGTCTTGTAATGGGAGAGCACACCAGAATGCCCAGGTAATGCTAAAATGATAGGATGATTCTAAGAAGTCTTAAAATGCTCAATTTGGTCTTTTACTTGAAGTATACATGACTATCGGAGAAGTAAAACCGAACTGCAACAGCTCATTAAAGACTATTCCAATTCTTTCCCACTCACAGTCCAGCTTAAATGCTCAGATCTTTCTTCTGTTCTTGTGCAGTTGGCTGGAGATTGCCAGCGAATGAACCGAATGAAATGAAGGCCAGCTCATTTAAAGATGCCATGACACATCCCTGAAACTTGGTCACCAATCACATTAGTTCGAGTTTTACAATCTTCTTTATGAAAAAAAGAAAATTAAACAGGGAGCTATAGAAATTAATAAGGAGTCCATGGAAAATGCTCTTAAAACATGTGTAGTTTAACAGAGAAAAAAGCCCTTCCAGTGATATTTTTAAAACAAGCTACAGAACTTGATAAAGAACAGTTGCCCCAACATGAAATTCTTTAGGGTGGTTTAAAATTCTCAAGAGGCTGCAGTATTTTGTAGAAAAAATACAGTGCTTGGTAGAAAGGGTATTTCTCAATTGCTCAGCACTATTAATATGATTAATCACGATTGCAGTAGGATAAGCTAACAACAAAGAAGAGTGCACCATGCCACAAGGGTGCACAGGCTTGTCCTCAACATTTCTGTTTGAGGAGCCAGCTGGGATTTCACCCCTGTTCTCCAGCTCATACAAAGTGTGATGCCTGGACTGAAAGATTTGCAAACAAAAGGAGCAGATTTTTGATTCAGTGCACCATTATTTAGAATTGTCTGCTTTTAGTGACTATCCAATGGTATGTCAGTGGAGCTGCTACATATTTCCTCAGCTTTAAAACTTACTCAATGCTGTATCTTGGTCTTTTGTTAAGAAGGGCCAAGAGACACCCAAGCCAGTTCCTCAGGCTTTCAGGAATGGGAATCCTCAAGCTGCTGAAGTGATAGAAGATCACCTCCCTTGCAAGGTCTCATCTCCTTTTTTCCTGGGAAGAAGGGAAACAGCACCTCTTACTGTAGTCATTCACACAGGGTTTCTACAGGAAAAATAAAGAAATAAACCCAGGTTCATACAGACATTGCTTGTGACGCTGAGCTTCCTTTAGAAAGAAATGGGACCTGCTGGAGACATGGTGAGATACAAGCTTTACTTCCCTAACAGTAAGGAAATCTTGTCCCATGGTAAAGGCACTTGGCTCATGGTGTAGGAGATGTGGGTTAAATCCCACCTATGGGCATCCTGTGTGAGTGAATATTTTAGACACTGCCTGTTTCTGTCCCTCACCTGCAATCAGAACTGCATAAACAGCTATGACTAACAGTACTGCTCAATGGAGAGAGCCAACAGCAGGGAAAAAGTGAATTGATTACTGAAAATTAAAAAAAAATAAAAATAATGTTCCCAGCAGATAAAATACAAATATTCAGAGCAAGCACAGCACGCTTGCAGCTCCTCCCAAACAGGGCAATTCCAAGAGCTCTCCATAAAGGAGGATGAGCCAAGAAAGAGATACCCAAACTGCCTGTGATTTCAGTCCTTCGAAGAACAAAGAATTTGTTTTTTAATTGGTGTCAGAGTTTCACCCACAAAGGCCTTCACCCACTTTCCATCTGAGTAAACACCTGGATTACCAGAAGACAAAGAAAAAGGAGTGACCAGTATAGCTTAATTGCTAACAAAAAGCACTTTGAGGTAGTTTAAAGCTGCTCATCCTATCACAGCCAGGAGAGAAGCTTGTGAATTATTTAGTAACCTCAGGCCTTTCAAAAGGAGAAGAAACTCATTGCCCGGTTCCATGGGACTTAGATGAAGTTGTGTGGGTAGGAGTGTTAGTTATTTATTCACCACGGACTTTGATAAATAATTTACCGGTTCAACTGCGACTAACAAGATCGCTGAATGGCAAAATCTCTGCAAGTAAGCAAATAGAAATGTTTCCTCTGTTGACTGCACAGGTGAGGTCCCAAACTTATCAAAAGAAATCCAGGCTGCATTTTGTCAAAATCAGCCAGGTAATCAGAAAGCTTCATGGCAGCGGACAAAAGTATTCTGCTTCATAGTTATCGTTATGGACTCAGCCTTACCTGCCGCACAGTAAATTCAGAGGTTTATTAATATAAACCTGGATTACTGGGCCAGAGGGGCCCTCTGCCCAGTACCGCAATGCATTTCACACAGAGGTGTCAGGGAGTTGAGGAAAGTGTCTTGTTCTCACTGTGAACAAGCGAAAAGTGTACGAATCCTTCTGCTTAAAACCCGAGACAGAGCTCTTCAGCTGTGTGTACAGAAAGGGAGTTCTCCACTAACGCTGCTCAATGTACAGAAGCAGAAGTTATGCGCATTCCTAAATAGTGTATCTTTCTCATTCTTTTTAAATAGATGGCCCAGAGGCCTTCTTTAAAACCCCTGTCCCGCTCTTCTTTTGAACTAACCCCATTTATGCTCTTGCCGTTGCGTGAGCACATTGTCAAGCAATAGTGACATCAAGTGGTCTAGCTCAGCTGAGCACTAGCATTTCTGTTTCCTCGCTCATCCCGAGGGCAGATATCGATCGTCATCAATCCTTTGTGTAAACAGATCTGAAATAAATCCGGTATCAGACATTTATCCTGTTGAGGGTATTGCTCATCAGCTTGATTTAAGTTATGTTTATATGTGAGTATAGTATGATTTACAAGAGACCTTCCAACTTCTCACTCTATGGTAGTTTAAAAGTTCTCTATCAGAAATATACCTGTATAATCCTGACAGTAAGAAGATTAAGAGCCACCTTCTCCCATCTGATCTATAGCACAGGTAGACCAATGCAGCCAGAATGAATATTATTTATTGTTTGTATTTCTTGAGTGCCTAGTATCCACCAGCAGAGATCAGGGCTCTGTTGTGCTAGACACTGCAAACACTTGAGGAAAAATGTTCCCGGCACCAAGAGACCTTGTAGTCTCCCCAGAGAAAAATTAAAAAGGCAGAAGCAGTCAGCAGATGGGAGAGCACAAGTCTATGAAGAGACAAAAGCAACATAGCAATGTAATCCTGCCCCACCAGCTTCCTAAGTAACAAGAAGGAGGCATAAACCCCTCTTTTATGGCTACACAGCCCCTAAAAATATGAAGGCAATTGCGATGGCAAAACCACCACTGTTGGCTGAAAGTATCTCATGATGGAACAAGCTGCCAGAAGGGATCCAATAAATCCAAGGTCTAACCATCACCTGGGGCCACAGCCAAACCTCCTTCTCCCTAGTGATCCCCCGTCCTCCTCTGCTTCTCAAAAACAACAGCTGAAAACATTTAGCCTTTCCCTCAAACCTACCAGCTCTCTGAAGCCTTCAGAGAGATGTGCTAGCTGATGAGTGCAAACTATTTTTAAGATATTTTCAGCATATCCATAATGATACATTCAACTTGCTATTTCTTGTGAGCAATTTGTCACCTTACATATTTGGATGGCCACAAATGCTGCTTCAGTAAACTCTCCCTGAATTCTGAAAGTTTTCTGAGCCAAAGGGTAATGTTTATAAAGGTATCTGTTCCTCAGAAGTAGTCTGACCAGCATCAGACACTAGTGCATGGAAAAGGAGTTGCTTAGCAGGCAGTGACTCCACCACATGCATTTTCATCTAAATCACAGGCGTTATGAGCCCTAGCAGCTTTAACACATGCCTTTGGTCCCTTTGGAGAGCGGGCTTAGCACAGCTTATGAGGAGGGTGAGCACATGCTAGTGCGTGAACTGAAGATGTCAATACAGAGAACCAAGAATAGATGCTTTTGAAAGGAGAATGCTTTCCTCCACACTCCTTCATCAGTGACTGTGATGTTGTCTATGAAGTATACTTACCATCTTTTCAGAGGTGCCTTTGGCTTTCAGCAGCAGTGGACATGGCTGCAAAGCACATCGGGAGAGGTGATACCATGAGCATGCCAGCTTTAACCTAGTAGCGGCAAGCATAGGATCATGGAAGACACAAGAGAACACGCCTAAAGAGGATAAGTGAGGGTGGGGAGAATGAGGAAGATGCATGATCAGGGATGCTTTTGCCTTCCACATTAAAGGCGGTGGTCACAGCCTCTCTAGTCTGGCTGCAGCTATGCAACCTCCGAGCTAGTCACCGGGCTCATACCCAAGTCCCTGGTTGCCGGCAGGTGTTGAAGGCTGTGTAGTGAACCTTCAGGGGTACTGGTAGTCATGCTGGTTAACCGGCACCTGGCACTGATTTCCTCTTCTTGTGCTAAAATCACACCTTCAGTTTGCTGTGGAGGTACATCCATGGCACCACTTGGTTCCTCTGCATCTGAACCGCAATATGAGGGAGCTGGATTTCTTGCTAGAGTAAAGCGCAAGGGGCTGAGCTGTCTGTAGTCTCATCCCACGTTTCTTTCCTGTTTCCTAACATTTAAATAGCCAGATTCCCATTTCCTTCCCCCTCTATTGAGAAGTTAGCAAGATTACATACCAGTGTCTACTGGTAGAGCCCTCATACAGCTTCCAGAGGCCCCTGAGCAAAACAGTAGTGTCTCATGGCACACAGCAACATGCCACACACCTGGAGTGACCTGTATGGCACACGCAGAGCAAACACAGTGGCACAGCGGGGGGAAAAGAGGCCTTTGGAGCTGGGAGGCCCAGATTACGGGCCCCACCACCCCATGCTGTAAGACAGCCCTGGTTATTGCTGAGTACAGGTGCAAGTGAGAGAACATGTTCCTCGTTATTAGCTATTCACCATGTGTGCTCCAACATTCATTAGTCTCCTGTTTAACTAGAGTTATTCAAGTAAGGAGCAGAGACAATACCATATGACTTATGTGAACACTCACGCACCGTGAATAATGAATAGTGAATAGCCAAGGTGAACCTCTCACTGGACTGAAAATGCTTTGTCCAAGCTGTTTAACAAATACTTAGGAATAATATTCCCATTGACAGAAATTGGATCTTGTTGAGGACTAATTGATGCATGCACAGAAGAAAAGGAAAAAAAAATACCACCCTGCCATATCCTCCCAATTTACTGAGTTTACTCACAGTGAATAATCTCAGTAGGCTCTGCTTTCCTGCAGCTGTGGGAATCCTCCCTTGGATCCCCAAGAGGGGGAAACATAGCTTTATATATCTCCACACCATCCTTGGTTTTGTTGCTGTTATGGCTTTTTGTAGTTTTCTAGACAGCAGTAGTACTGAAATGATTTCCTCTGACAGCAGACTGTTAAGTGGAGACACAGCGGAAAAGGAGGACAACATTGCAGCCATGCAGGGGCTCATTCAGCCTTTTGGGCTTCAGAAGGTGGTGGGGATGTTCCTTCCAATAGCAAGTTGCCCAAGTAGGATGTGGGGACTATGCAAACGAATGGAGATGCCCGGGCACAGACCCGCTCTGTCATTCGGGTCTGTCAGGGGATGACATTTACTCCAGCTTTCTCATGTCAGGTTGTCATGTTGTGTCAAATTCAGTACTCTACCCAGAAATGAGAGGTGGCAGGATCAGAAGGGTGAGACAGCTAACAACAAAGATTACATGAGCTGGAAATTATCTCTTACAAAGCAAAAAAATAAAACTAAAGCTAGCTATATCTCCTGGTTATACTAGTATTATACTATATTATATTATACTAATAACAGGTAGGCTGGGCAGATATGCACGGGCTATGCATGAATGCATTGAATAGCAGCTTGAAAACTGCTCCAAACGGCTTCGGGGAGCTGCTGAGAAGAAACTAATGTGCAAGACTTTCAGAGCAATCAAAACCCTAACAGAATCTGAAATGGTTGCATCTTCTGCATTGTGTTCTGCCACAAAGTGCTGTGAGCCTTGAATTAAATCACAGAGACACAAGCTGAAAGTGAGGAGCTGTAGCCACAGCTTGATCCTAATGGAAAGCTTACCTCACCTCACCAGAGGGCTCCAGGATAGCATTTGTAAGCCAAATTTTCACATCCTCTGCACTCTGGCATAGCACATAGCATCATTCTTGGAAAAAAAAAAAATGACCCACTAGAAATAGAAATATATAGACCCAGGATGCCGAAAAAATTTGCCCTTTGCAATCAGGATCGACTTTTGTTCTTAACACACGTCTGGTCCATTTTAATTCATATTGCTTTTTTTTTTGTTGTTTTTTGCACAGAAGCCATGGGTAGTGCTGCAGATAGAGGGAAAAATCCCAGGGCTGTGCTAAAAAAATTCCAGATGTAAAGCAAAATGGATTAATACACTTTTCTACAAAGTGGTAAAATGAAAACACATCTGATGGACTTCCACACAGTTTGCCTCAGGCAAAGAGCATTCCATTAAAATAAAAATACATTTGGTTAGAGCAAATTAAATGTTCCCAAGGAGGAATAGCTTGAGGTCAAAGGTGAAGCCACTTTACTTGCACACATGTTTTCAATCTGTTTGACCTCTGTGATCAGCAAAGCTCAGATGTGCAAAGGGGAAGAAGCTTGAAAGAGATTGGGAAGAGTGAAAAAAAAAATAAAACACAAAGAAATGCATAAAAGATCTGCATAACATAGCTGTAAACTCCCGGTACTGAAAGAGGAAAAGTTGTGAGTAGTTTTTCTGTGATCCTTCTCCGGGTAATGAAAGACCTGGACGATATTGACCGTACTGCAGAATGATGTTTTTTCTCATCAGCTGGGACAGAACCACTCTTAAGCTGTTGTGGCAGGGATTTGTGTGGCTGATGGCAAGCACGCCTGAAAAGGCTCAAGGGAAGTGGAAAAAAAAGAAGAGCCAGTGAAAGGCTTTCTGCTAAACCAGTTCCCCGTTTCACGCACGCTCCCTGCCGAATGTGCTCCGGCCGCTCTCCTGCAGGCAGGCTTTTGGGGCAGGTTAGTGCCCAAGAAACCCGGGGGCTGGAGCAATCAGGCAGAGGACAGCACCGTGCCAGCGCTCCAGAGGAAAGCTTCCAACACAAGCTTCGCTGCGGCTTAAATTCATGAGGGAAGAGCAGTCCTGCCCTGCCTCCTTTATGAGACTAACCTAACCTAAGGTCATGTTCCTGCACTCCAGAGAGATCCAACAGGCAGGGGAGACAGGGTGAGGAGGGGCAGGGAAAAGGGGGTTGTGTGTTTTGCCTCTCCTCTCCTCCTCTCCTTCTCCTCTCCTCTTCAACAGACATCAGGAGTCAGAGTCTTCTTTGGCACAATGTGGATGTTTTGAACCCAGGCTCAAATATAGCCAAAAAAAAGCAAAAAACCCATGCAAATCCCAGCTGAAGGCTCTTCTGGAGCTTATTCGCTGCAGCATATATAGCCTAGAATGCTACAAACTGCAGACCCTTTTATTGCCAGCCACGGGTTTATGATGCCTGCTAACGCTGCACATTTGCTGCCCTGGCAGCCGGCGTTAGACTGGCTTTCCCCTGCGGCTGGTGCTGGAGCGAGGAGCCTCTCAGCAGCGGCTGTTCCTTGCAGCCGAGCCTTAATCGGGTCAACAGCAATGGATTTTGCTTCTCACTCCCAATGAAAGGCTGTCACAGGAGCAGACTAGAAGTCCACAGATCCTTTGGACAAACTAGACCTACCCAGGAGCCACATTTGGTCAGATTGCTGGTTTGAAGCCAGTCAGTTTAGCTACTCTGTATTTCACAACTCATCTGTTTGCTATGGGTTAGCAAATCCGCTGGCCCCCCTCCATCTATGGCAGCTGTGTTATTGCCTATGTCACTGCAGGAAAAATAAGAAAGGTGCTTTACATCTTTCCCAGGTTATTCCTGCGGATTGATCCATCTACAGCCTTGCAGCTGCAGATTGCCTCCCCCACGGCTACCCACCCACACGCTAGCAGGCACCAGTGCAACCAGTGCATCTGGTGCACAGAGCCCTGGGCTCATCTGGGGGCTCAGGGCTTGTCTGAGCACCCATTTGGGCTCAGAAGATTTGAGTGGTGTTTCCATCAGGACTCTCAGCACTCTTTTGTCTTCTCAGCTGCTTCAAAGAAGCAGATGATAGATAACCATAAATGCATTTTTCAAAAGGGGAGTGGGTCTGCATCTCTACGGACTTCTGATCGAGAAAAGCAGCTCTGCATTTGTCACAAATCCATGTTCTCTCTGGTCCTGAAATCCCAAAGCCAGCACCTCAGCCAGCATGAATGAGAGGGGCTGAATCAATTTCAATTATACGATATGGGTTAAAATCAGCTGAAAACCTGGGAGGCAGTGTTCAGAAAGTGCATGACCATCTAACATGTGCTTTAGCCGCAAATCAACCCCAAACTTTGGACCATAATTCACCCCGCTTCGAGTCAGTCCCAAACCTCACGCCCCTGAGGGGATCCTGAAATCAGGCCTGAATCGTTTGCAAGATCAGTGCTATTTACGCCTTACCCCATGGCAGCAACACATCGAAAAGGGTTTTGCTTACACCTCTCTTGGAGCAGCCTGGATCTGTGAGGTCGGCTTTTTTTATTAGCAGGTAAGTCTGTGCCATGTGAGGAACAGCAGAATTTACACTTGCCATCTGCAAAATGAATTACGTGTTCCAGGCATCTGCAGCTTCATAAATTATAACACAGTGTCAACAGTGCACCTGCGAGGAGATTTTAGACAACAGGAGCGAAGAGACTGCCAGCGTGCCGAGGTGATGCGCAGGCAGAAAGGCTTGGGAAGGCATTTGGCCACTACCTGCTTCGGCTTGCCGAGCTTTTCCATCCTGCATGCCCATCTGCTAGCAGATTTGCACCACCCTCACCCAGAGTGGGAGAGGGCACGCTTTTATCAGCCCAGGTCCTCTCTGTAATTAGGTGCGGTGATGAGGCTCTGCTTGGCATTCCTCCGTGCCCCCCCCTGAGCACCGCTGGTGAGGGCCCCTTGGCAGAGAGAGGACTGAAGATCCCGTTCATTTCCCTTTTATCTGTCTGTGTGCCGTAGCACTGAAGTCTCTGCTTTCCCTGTGTTATATTCAGCGTGCGGAGTGACTCATCTGCAAGCGCAAATTACCTTGCTAAAGTATTCTTAGGAGAAATAATTAGCCACAAGCACCTCCTCTCCAGCCTCCTGTATGTGCCTCCGGGGACTGGGGCGCTTGACATAAATCATTTAGTCCCCAGCCCTAGCACACACCTTTCCCAAAGGACTCTGTAATTGGCAAAGTAGTTGCCAACCGGGTTTAAAGTGATTTGAAATTGTTTTCCATACAGCCTTGCTGATAGCAAAAGGTTTCCCCCTTTCCTCAAGCATGAGTTACAGTAACATGATTGAATGTAACCCGTTATTCGGTTCAAGCTGTGATTCTGATACAGTATAGACAATATAAATTCCCCAGAGCTCTGTGAGGCCACCTCAATGGTCCATTTAAGTCCAATTCAATTAGGCTCACTATAGTTCTTAGGATTTCTTAGGTATGTTTGCAGCAGCCTTGGGGTTTGAATGTGAGAACAGTATTCATCTAGGAGTTTTAAATTAGGTCTCAGGTGTCATCATTCTAAATGAATTATTACAGTGGTGTGTTCATGCCATTACAGGTAAGGTTATGTTAGTATCTCCACTCAGCCATATTAATGCACCGAGGGCTGGAGCTTGGTATGTAAGGTCCTTGCCTTACAGTCACTTTTTAAACTCACTTTTCAAAATCATCGGGCTGCCGGGCACCGAGCTGTGTTTAAAATGCATGTAAATATGTTGTTTACTTTCAGCTTCCGACTGACTGTCAGCGATGTGGTTTAGGAGATGCCCTTACACCCCGTAGCACTGCAGCGCGCTCCCCTCCGCACAGAGTTGGGGGGAAAGGGTCCCTGCCCTGCCTGGCTCACTCCCCCTGCCCCTGGCAAACAGGTAGGCAGCGGGGAAGGGAGCTCTGGGGCAGGCAAAGCGATGGGGAAAGGAGTGCGAGCTGCTGCCATGCGCATGCCTTCATTTCCCTGGCTGGATTTTGAAGTCCTGGTTTTGCTTTATTTCCCCAGCCACAGCTGGTGGGGAGGGAATCATAAAGATGATGCTTTATTTTGCTTTCCCCAGCTTTTCTCCATTTGTGTCTGAATCTGATCTCCCTCTGCTATTTAACACTCCTGTCAGCGCTTTCAGGAATGAGTGTGGCAAGGGGAGGGCGGCACTTCAGCAGCCCACATGGCCCCTCCATATTTTGTGTCTGCAGATGGACACCATTTGGTTCCTCTAACAAGGCAATGCAAATGCCAGGTATGCAGATGAAGCTTACTTCAGAGAAGGAAGAAAGAAGCAGCGGAGCAGACACTTAAATTTTGGCCAGGTAACTCTGGAAGCCTAACTGACATTGGGGCTGATTCCCGAGACTGGTGTTTAAAAGGTAAAGAGAACATGTGTTTATTCGCCTATGTGGTGAAATTATTTTCATTATTTTACTCTGGTCCCCTCTAGTGGCTCCAAAAGGAAGCGAGACCCCTTTGGTCCATCACTGTATTAACAGGAAAAGTCACAGTCCTGCTAGGGCTAAATAGAGAAGGGGCAGGGGACATTTCACAGGTGGGAAGCTGAGGAACAAAACAGTCAGGTGGCCTTTACATAGTTTTACACAGGCTGTCATGTTCCCTGGATCTCAGCCTCCCGAGACTGCATGTTGTACTTTCTGGAAGAGTATCCTACCCCTCATAGCCCTCACCTTTTCCTATTGCTTTTATCTTGGAAATTTCACTTAGTTTCTCTCCATTCAGATTTGCTGTGTCCTACCCCTATGCTCCCGGGAGAAACATGGCAATATTTTGCCTGTGTTATGTAGGGGAATAGTCGGAAGAAAAGACTCAAAATCTCTTTCCTCTGCTCTCTGTCATATCTTCGCTAGGGCAGACTGTAGTCCTAAGATCCTTCCAAGATCAAATAAATGCCTCCAGGAAGAAAAGATCAAAGGAGAAAAAAGCTTAAGAAGTCACTAGTCTGGGTATTTCCTTGTATTAGAGTGGCCCATCATGATTCAAGCAGTCTCCTGGGTTACAAACATTAAGGGGCAAAGCGTGCTTCTCCGGGGACAGAGGCCCCCAGGTGAGGGAGAGCATCCATAGGGCACATCCACACAGGCAGGAGGAAACCTTCTGCACTCACTTTTCCCCTCTCCCCACCATCCAGAAAAGAATCAGACCCTACCCACAGGCCAGTTAGCAGCGTTAGTATCGATTATTTCCAAGATTCACAGCAAGTCTTGCGAGCAGCACGGCGCTAGCATGCCAGGGGCCTCGCTGCCTCTTCTGCCCGCCAGGGTCCCATTCTGACCGAGCACAGAGACACGGGAAACCGGGAAAGTTCCTCCAAAGGCATTCAGGGAACACCCTGAGGAATGGCTCACTTTTTTCTAGGCCTGAGCTGGGATGTCCTGACTGCCCCAATTGTGCCATGGGGGCTTTCTCCTGGGTTTAACACTAACCAGGGGACGCCTGCGCTGTGCACAGTTTACCGCTTCACCGAAGATGTTAGGTCACCTGCTGGGTGCTGGATGCTTTTCAGCCTTTCTTCAGCATCCCTTTCTAGGAATGGAATTTCAGCGGTTCATTTTCTTTTAGCTGGCTTCGCATTTCTATCTTAGTTTTGTTTTCCACGGCATCTTCCTCACTCCTTTTAGTAGTGCTGCTATTAAAGTACAACCAAGGTCACTTTAGGGTGTCACTCATAGGACTGTCCCTTGTTTGCAGAAACCCAAGGGAATTAGATCCAAATGACTTACAGTGAGTCACATATTTAGATGTCTTATTGGGTCAAGGTTGCAGTGAAAGGGAATGCGTTAAAAGAAAAAGAAGCATCTCCTAAGGAGCAGCGTTACTTTAAGACATTTTTCTTTGTTCACCAGAATGGGGGTTTTGTCAAGTACTGGAAAAGCTTATGCCTTCCTGAAGTTTAACTTAAGTAATTAATTTGTACAGATGTGTTTTCTTACCATTTGACTGTCTTCTTTTGCTAGAAACACTTGTGGAAGTTTTTGCATCAACTGGACAATGAGGATTTAGTAGGAAAACAACAGATGTCCACTTTCTGCCTTAAGAAAGGTAAGGCATTTCACATGAGAAGACAAATATTGACATCTCCACATAGTTAATCTAAAGCTAGACTGGCAATTGGGAGCAAAAAAGCCTTCCCTAAAGCACAGAAGCACAACAGCTCTGTGTTGGACTCTCAGATCTAGAAACCAATCCTCATCCGTGAGGGGCTTGTGTTCAGCACAAGTATTGGGGATGAGGGAAAAAAAGAAGAAAAACTATGTCTCCACCGTCTTGCTGCTTCTCCTGCCCTACAGCCTGCCGGGGCCTAATCTGTTCCTACAGAAAGCGGGAGTATTCACAGGTTTGTTTAATGTTCTACTGGATGCAGTCATCCTCTCCCGACAGCCCCCGTGGTGTTTGTTAACTATCCTCTGCAATGGGAGCACCCTAAGGCGCTTCCCATCTCCCTAACTGGGCACCCCAGCTGCACCCCGGCCCCTCGCCCAGGCATGACTGGCCACAGGCTGCCTCTCACAGGCCTTGCTTGCCCCGGGGAGCGAGTGTAGGCATGCTGGCAGGGGGTGATGTCCTCTTCCCAGCCCCTGTCCTGGCATCCTGCAGCTCAGCCCCACGCTCCCAGGTCCGCCAGGTGCAGCCCGGGCGCCCCGGCCAGGCTCCCGCTGCCCTCAGAGCTGCGGGTGCAGTGGGAAAGGATTAGGTGAGCGGCCTCAGGCAGTGTCAGAGGCACCCTAAAGCTGCTACCGGGGGATCCTGAAGCTTGGACTGGCCAAAAAGAGGCTTCCTTTGGGCCAGAGAGTTGTGTTGCCTTATTTCTTCACTCTTTGTGTCTGTTGCATTTTTGCAGGCTGTGTGCATTTTGCCTGCAGCTGAGACTCCTCTGAATCAGTCCTCAGCCCGAACCTGTCACTCCAGGCAAGCTCTTTCTGTCCCATAACGCAGCTAATTTCATCACGGTTTCCTTCCAGCATGGAAGAGTCTATCGCAAACAACACCCAGCACCGGCAGGGCACAGCCTCAGAGCTTGCAAACTGTGGCACCCGTAGCACCCACACCCCCCTCCCACAGCATCCATAGGACCCTTGGCGTGACACAGGGCTGCTCAGGGCCACTTCACGCAGCGGACCCCGCGGAGGGTGTGAAAATCCTGCGCTTTGCCACCCAGCCGTCACCGCATCGCCCCCCCTCGGTGGCTGCCGGGGGGTTCCGCGG
>NW_009270000.1:2538214-2543935 GCF_000687185.1 Egretta garzetta | reverse complement strand
GCAGCAGCCAGATGCTTTGCCTTCCTTATGTTAAAAAAAAAAAACAAACAAAAAAGCCAAAAAAAACCCCAACCAAAAAAAAAGGTGTGCAAAGTACTGCCAGGCTGGTGGGACAGCAGCCTTACGGAGAAGGCAGGTCTGGCTTTTCAGCAGCAAACCTGGGCGCTGCTAAGGGAGACTGGAAAGGGCGGGGGGCGCTCAGGCAGGGAGACTGGGGAGCAGGAACTGCATAAAGAGTGCAGGCTAGAATATTTCGGTCAGCGGGAAGAGGGTATTTCTGGAAGGGGAAGGTCACCTCCATGCCTGTGGTCGCTACCTCCAAAACTAAAAAAGAGATGGGAGTGTAGCCCCACATGAACGAAATTGGCTTGGTGTTGTTTTTCCTGCTTGTTGTTTCAAACTTTATGACTGTGGTTGTAAATCTTCCAGCCACACACAAAGGAATTAAAAAAAAAAAAAAAAAAAGGAAAAAAAAAAGAAAAGAAAGTGCCGTGATTCTCCTGATATCTGCCTGCCCATCCCTGGAACTTTGGCTTCAAAATAGTGAGTACTGGGAAACAGGCAAGATCAAAGGGCCAGTGATGCTGCAACCTCTCTGACTTTTTCCCCAACAGTCCAGCTTTAGTGTAAAGCATGACAAGAGCTACCCTTACAAAACTGACCCGAGGCTAAGTCTACACTGGAAACCTCTATCTGTGGAGCCATATTGGTTTAAGCAGTGACATTTTTATTCCTGTTTTTTATTCCTGGTAAATCCCTAGAGCAGGATTAGCTGTAGTAGCAAAAGCTCCTGTGAAGGAGTGATGGGAGGCAAGTTAACAGGCAGTAGTCTCTGCTCAGTAGAGGTGCCTGGGGCAGCCCTAGCCCAGCCTCAGTGTCCTTTCCTCCTCACCCTCCTCCCTCTGAACCACAGCATTGCCTGGGACCTGTGCCTGTGCTGGAGGGCTCTGCAGCTGCGCCAGTTCAGCTCCTCTGCTACAAAGCAGCCCTTCATCATCACCCTTGCCTGCAAGGTCCCTTGTACAGCAACATCCCAGTATTTCCGAGAATATGAATTTACTGGCAATAATACTGATTACAAGTGCTTTGAGGCAATTTATGACAACTCCTACACCAATCATTCCTCTTGTAATATCTCTAATAGTAAAAATACTCATCAGGTGGAAAAATGCCATTAGGAAGGAAGGAGAAAGGCTCTGTGTGTCTGAGTCATTGCTTGTGCGTTAAAGATCAAGGACCAGAGTAACTACATGAGACGTCACTTCCCAATGTCATCATCCTTGGCTGCACTGTAGATATCATAGCTCTAGCATTTAAATGTTACATGGATGCTGAGAGAGGAATCCATGACCCAGGAATGTTGAGAAGTGGTTTCTTGGTTCCTGAGAGGAAAGAAAAACAGATAATTAATTAAGGTAACTAGTAGCTTTATTTCTAGCTTTCCCAGTAGTCCCAGGGATATTCAGGACTGTCAGTGAATTGGAAGAAATCAATAACTAATTGAGAAGTAAACATTCACTGGTACAGGTCACCCCCTGCAACCTCAAGCCGGAGAAGGGCAACCCTGTTCTTGTAAGATCTCCATCCCTGGGGCTGGTTGAAGACATTGCCAGGACATTATTGTGGTCACCACCTCCTGCCACATGGTAGATCTGAGGGAGGACAGGTCCCCTTGGGACCTCCTGCTAGAGCAGAAGGTTGCAGTCTCACTCCAAATCATTGCCTGCTTCTCCCATTTGTGTGCCACTCACAACAGTGCTTGGGACGTCCTCCTTGCCCCAGCCTTGCTCCAGCCCTGCTCACACCTCATAAGAATTGCTTTCTTTCTAGAGAAGCTGGAGGTGGGTTCCTCACTAGCAGTGAACATTTTGGGGATGCCATTGGCACTTGAGAAGAGCTGGAGCTACCCTGGATGAGATGGCACCAGCAGGTGACTGATGGCGCTGGGGAGCCAGCACAGGTGCCACTTCTAGGGGTTCATCTGCACATGCCCACCCAGGACATGAAACACTCCCCTTTCCCAGGATACACTCCACTGATCTCCTGACGATAAAATGGCTTTTTACCATGGCTGCTTTCGTAGTTACCATCTCTGGCTGCCCTGGCAGGCAGGCAGAGGGATATGCTCCCTGCCCTCATCAGGGAGCTGCTCCCATTGCAGGGCACCTGCGACTTCTCCATGTGTGGAGGCTGAGGAGGAAGAGGATGGACTCTGCTTTCCCACTCCTCACTCAGCAGCTGCAGCAGAAGATGAATGGACCCAGCCTGTAAGAATAACCTTACCCAAGTAGCTTGTTTAACAGTGTTGGCTACTGCTGCCGTCTTCCCTCCCCAAACCTAAAGGGGAAAAACCCATGGGAAACCAGCTGCTGCTAGGTGCCCAGAAGCTCCAACGGGGGGCCTGGGTCAGCGACAGTGGTGGTAACGTGCCAGGACTCCTGGAGACAGGGTACGACTGTCAGCTCAATAGGCAGGCGCCAAAATTATGCCAGCGCCTCATTAACCCGGAGAGGCAGCTCTGCGCAGAAGAGGAGGCAGGGACGGCCAAGGAGGGGGAGGCCAGGCTGCTGCTCAGGCGTCAAAGCACAGGCGATAATTGACAGCTCCATGCTGGCAGGCAGCAACAAAGGAGAAATCTGTAGGCTTGTCCTCCCAACATGAGGGAAGAGCCACGTGGTTCTCTAACAACCTCGCTTCGGCATCGCCTTCCTTTTCATGCACCTAATAGCTACCAGCAGCAGCAGCAGCATCCCCTGTCAATCGCTGACAAAGGATCCCACCTGGCACCGTGCAGATGCTGCCTCGCAAACAGCAGGCCACCAGGAGAGAGGTGTTGAGTGTTGGAAGATTTATAGGAATCAAACTCTTCTTTGTAAAAGAGAAAAAATGTGGGTGGCGAGAACAAAAAGGATGGGAATAGAAAAGAAAGACAAGGAGGAAAACCTGCTGTGAGGAAGCACAAGAAGGGAAATAAACTACAGGAAAGAAGACAGTGGCCCAGCCAGGCTGGCGTGGTGAATTGTAACGCTTTGCTGGTTTTGGTCCCCCTTCTGGTTTGGTCCTGCGCTGATGCTGCTTATTATCCCTGAGGGCCAAAAGTGGGGCTGTGATGGGATTCCACTGAAACACCAGTAAAGTCCATTGCTTGTTGGTCTTTGTGGTCATGATCCTGCTGACTCCTGGTATATTTAGCCCAGCAGTCTCTCACAAACTCATGAAAGCTCACTGGGGTTTGAGTGGGGAACTTGAAATATTTTGCTTATGTATTTAATGGCATGTGATTCTTAAATAAGTCCATATTCAACTTGGTCTGGCACCAACATGATGTTACAGCAGCTCTGTCCTTTCCCTAAGTCTCTGCAGCCAGCAAAAATTTTCAAATCTGCTGACTTCTACCCTGTTTTGTCTTTCGCTTTTAAACCGTGTCAGGATCTTAGTCACAGACACTGCCTCCTAGATGGAGGCCTGAATTTCCACAGGTAGCTCCTACAACTCTTTCTTACTGATAAAGTAGTTGTCATATCCCTCCCTCCAGGAGGGCCTGGTAGGTGAGAGGAAAGACCCAGCATGCAGTGGCATTTTACCTGGATACTTCTGCACCCTTTCTTCTCATCGGTTTAAGTTTCAAAGGTGCTGGAGGGCTTTTCCTCCCCTCTAAACGTCAGTGAGCATTGTCAGGTACCCATTGCATCCATGCCCACAGACGCAGCTCTACAACACATCTTCATTTTTCGCCTTTTTGTTTTGCGGCGGCACAGCCCCTCTTGCTCACCTGGCAGACTGAGTCATCTGACATTACATTTGCACTTTCCCAGAGGCCAGCAGGCTTCAGCTACTAAGCCATCATCATCTAGCCTCCCCCTATGGGCATAATATGCTAATTTATACCCACAATCAAGCATCTGTGATACCATTTGTGTTGCAGATACTGTGGAGGGAATTGATGGTTATTCAGATCTTGTGTTAACTGAGGAAAAACTGATTTATTTCCCCACTGAGTGGAACAGTTACTAAAACCAGTGTGGATGAACTCTCCTTTTTCAATGTGCCTCGGCTGCATGCTAATAGTTTGGACTCTAGGTGACTCATTCATTGGAGAAACTTTGCTCTCTGAATTATTCACTTATTCAGCCTACTAAGCCAGATAATAGGAGCTGGCAGAAACTTTCCTCATCTCTCAGAGGGTATATTAATATCTTTTAAACATTCATACGCTGCCCAAATATATGTATTTCAAGACTTATTTGAGCCTGCATTCTTTTTCTTTAGTCAGTTTGATACTCTTTTGTTCTAACTTTGCTTGTATCATGAAAGTTTGGCTCGGGATAGAGCCATGCTTCCATACAAAGAGAGAAGATTGGTTTCCTTTTTTACACAGACATCTTACGTGTGAGGACACTCAGCATTTATCCCTTGTGATGGGGAAAATCCTAGCACCACTGCCCTCTGTCCTGCCCTGTAGATGTTGTCTGTATCCAAAGATACAGTCACTTCAAATGTGTTTTAAAACACGAACATCTCCATCTATATGATTGAATCCTTCATCCTCATTTACATTGATCACAGCAGCTTTTCTCTGAGGTAAAATCCAAGATACACATTACTTCTTATGTCTGTTCAAAACAGAGCTCGTGACACCCTTGTAGCTGCCTGCCCTTTTCCTTATGCTGATCCCCATTTCAAATTCACCTCCTGCCTTGCAGCTTGTAGCTGCCTTGCAGTCCTTTGCTGTGCCAGGGTCAAGATCCCCAAAGTGCAGACCCTCTCTGCCTGCCCTCCTCTTCCCAAGGGCCCTTCTCCTCTGCTTTGCTTCCCCTTTTGAGCCACAAGCAGCAAAATTAATCTACTGCTCCCTCCTCTCTCCTTTTTACACCTTCTTCTATGCTGATCCCTTCTCCTGGAGCACGCTCTCCCCATCGCACACTGGTCACTCGTGGGGTCCCCGAGCTGTTCCCAGCTTCTCCAACAGAGACGAGTCACCAACACCCCACATCAGGAGACACGAGCCCCAAAGGAGAGAGAGAGAGGTACCAGAAGACCCTGTGTACTGGCAGGGACTTCAGCATTGCTGTTGCTCCTACATAGGTATCACCACATATTTATCCATTACCATATATTCTATTAATAACGAGCAATACTGAACCCAACAACAGACAGACAAGATAGGTCTGACCCACCGTCCTAGATACCTCTTCAAGACCCACCTCTTCCAGGATCTCTGAAGGCTGAGAAGGAGTCGCAGATGGCTGAGATGCTCTTCATGTACTAATTTTATTTTATTTCATTTTATTGCATGAGTATCAAGGCTGTTAGCACTTCCTCAGGCAAGGACCAGATCATTCTGTGATTATAAAGCACCTTGCACAGCCAAGTCTTTGTCCAGCTTGTCTGTCAGCCTCCAGTTACACAAATCATGATAATATCTGACTGCATCCCTCTCCCTTTGTCCCTCCCTTGGAGCATCAGATGGTCAGAAAGTCAATCAAGGGACCGAGTCACTTTTTGCATTTTTCTATTGCAAGACTCTTGTCCCAAGTTTCTCTACGAAGCTAATAAAACATAATAACATATAGAAAGTCTACTCATACTGCTTTTTTTTCCATTTAGTTTTACTACAGAAACTTAGTAAGATTACACATAACGATAATGAGATTAAGTGTAATTTTGAACATATATGAGGGCAGTTTCTGATCACAATAAGTTGAAACATGCACTTTTTTT
>NW_009270000.1:2533089-2538056 GCF_000687185.1 Egretta garzetta | reverse complement strand
GCTCTGAGTCATTATTTACCTCTGGCTCTTCACAACCCTGCTGTGCTAATACTGTTTCAATAGAGATTTTTAACATTTAATGAGGGCACTATGTTAGCTTTTAACCAACTGATTGTTATATGCTGCATTGCTGAACTTAATTTTTCCCCTTCACTTTTTTTCAGCCTAAGCATTATGTTTCATTTAAACCAATTCAGTCTGTGAATAGGCCAAATTTAAATATCTGCAAACTTTCCCCTATTTGCTCCACTTCAGGATAGTAAAGCAGCACATGAAATGAGTGTTTCTGAAGTTTAGTGCTGAATGACATATTGGGAAATAAATAACACAGACGGTACTGGGTGAGAGAAAGAAGCGACATGGTGAGTGCTGTTTTAAGAAGAATTCACACTTCCAGGGACAACAGGAAACACAAAGGGACTGTGCTTGGCTGGTGGATGTGAGCATGGGAGACACTTGGAGGAATTCCTTCTTGCAGAGCCAGTGTAAGCCATAGCAATACCCTTTGTGTCTGGTTGCTCCTTGTAGGGTGGAGAAGCAGTGAAAATCCAATGCTGAGAGGGAGTTGCATACGTAGACAGTGGTGGAGCCAAAAAAGAGATCTTCCTTGGAGGTATTCAGAGTCCTATGGGTCCATGTTACTGCACTATCTAGCTCAGAGCAATTGCCATCCCTCTACAGCAGGTGAATAAAGGAGAGACAGTGTTAAATTTTCTGGTATCTAGTTTAACACGTCTTCCATTCTGGGACCTTAATTATATCCAGGTGGTGTCCAGGTGCAGTTGTCTGGACTATCATCTCCATTGGGCACATTTGCTTATAGAATAGTCTGGTTGGTGGGGGTTTTTTTTTGGTTTAGAAAAATGTGTTCTCCTGGCCATTCATTATGGGTTTCCACTCTTCCCAAATTTTCCCTTTGTCCCCAAACTGAATAACAGCTAATCAAAGCCATAAATAAAAGAAGTCCGCTTTGACAACTGAGAATGCTTCTAACATAGTTTAACCACTATGCTTGGCCTCACTGATTTTTCCAAAATGCACGGCAAGGGTATATTTTAAAGCATGCAGTATTATTCCTGAGATGAATGTAGTTGGGTTCTTTTCTTTTTGTTCTTGGGACTACTGAATTTCACCATGAAATTTAAAAAATAACCCAAACTTTGTAAGGCACTTATATAAGAAGGAAACCATAATAAGAAAGAAAGATGGCACCAATATATAAGAAGAGCTTGAGGACAGAAAAAAATCACTGTTGGGGGACAAAAGCATTTTCCAATGATCAGCCACTAAATTCCACCACCACATTTGGCTATTTGTGGAAACACAGCAAAATTTTTTTTTTATGTAATATTGTAGATTTCAAAGATCAAAAGTGCAGGTAAGGCAGCCAAACAACACAAAGAAAATGTACAGATTCCCTAAGACAAAGGTGACCAATGTGCTCCAATAGGAAGGATGAGGAAATATCCTGCTCTAAGTTAGGAAAGCTCTGTCAGATGATTCTTCAAGTCCGTTAGTAAATCTCCTTGATAAAGTAATCAAGTTGTGGACAGTGCCATAGGGCTGAGGAACAGCAAGGGTATGACCTGCAATTAAGAAGGCGAAAAAATTGACCCATATTTACAGGTCTATTAGAGCCACTTGAACAGCTTGCTAGGCTTTAAAATAGCATTCTGTGGGGAGACTAATTAATGATGCAGAGGTAAAAGCAATATGGGATAAAATGCAACATGGGTTTACTAAAGGTAGACCTTGCCAGACTCACTCAATTTCTTTTTTTTGAAAAGGTAACTATGAGGGCAGCAGGGGAGGTATTTCCAGGAAAAATAGGGAAGCATTCATGTCTTTGTACGAGGCCCAGGTGATACCATATGGAAAACTGCGTACAAACCTGGTCACCCACATTTCAGGGACACACCTTCCAGCTGGAAAAGGCACAGAGAGGTCAGCAGGCAGGTTAGGAAAATGGATGTGAGGTGTCTGGCTGTTCAGCCTAACAAGGGGTGGCTAACTGGGAACACGGCTGCAAGAAGCAGCCTGGGGAAAGGAGACCTATCTAAAATAAAAGACAACACTGGCGCAGACCCTATGCCTCTGCGCTGGTTTTGGCTGGGGTAGAGTTAATGTTCTTCATAGTAGCTAGTATGGGGCTATGTTATGGATTTGGGCTGGAAATGGTGTTGATAACACAGGGATGGTTTAGTTACTGCTGAGCAGGGCTTACACAGAGTCAAGGCCTTTTCCGCTTCTCACCCCACCACACCAGTGAGGAGGCTGGGGGGAGGGAGCACAAGAAGCTGGGAGGGGGCACAGCCAGGACAGCTGACCCCAACTGACCACAGGGATATCCCACGCCATATGAGGTCATGCTCAGCATGTAAAGCTGGGGGAAGAAGAAGAAGAAGAAGGAAGGGGGGGATGTTCAGAGTGATGGCGTTTGTCTTCCTGAGTCACTGTTACGCATGATGGAGCCCTGCTTTCCTGGGGGTGGCTGAACACCCACGTGCCCATGGGAAGCAGTGAATGAATGCCTTGTTTTGCTTTGCTTGTGTGTGCGGCTTTTGCTTTCCCTATTAAACTGCCTTTATCTCAACCCACGAGTTTTCTCACTTTTACTCTTCTGATTCTCTCCTATCCCACTGGGGGAGTGTGAGTGAGTGGCTGGGTGGGGTTTAGTTGCCAGCTGGGGTTAAACCACAACAGCACACAAAGTGGTCAAGAGTAAATTTAGGCTGGAAGGAAAAATGAGCTGCAAAAGCTTTGCAGCTCAGGCAAAGGTTTCAAAGAAGTATTGTGAGACACTTTGTTGGTGCCCTAACAAAGTGACCTGAGAGTAGGGAACTGTTAGACACTTGGGGGTTGTCTTTATTTCCATAGTTCCCACTCAAGTGCTTTTCAAAGACCATTGCTACGGTTTTACATAAAACACATGCTCTGAACTAACTTTCAAATCAAATTATTCAAATTAGATCATGTTAAGAAATAGAGCATAAAACTAGCATTACTATTAATTTTGTGAAATGGCAATTAAATGCAAGGTTACTTGAGAACCAATATAAGTGGGTCATTTTAATACTTCACATAATTTGTATTCAAATAATCCTGTATTTTAATGTCAATGAATATTATCCTGAAAATAATTTATCACGTGAATAAGTTAATAAAATTAGGAATGGAAATAAAGCCCAGCAGCAATACACAGTTATTGGTACAGGTATAGGCTGGATGTTACTAGCCGTTAACATGGACTTCCCACGTGACTAAGAGAAGACGGAAAGAGCCCGGTTCTGTTTCCAGGTAAATCAGTTGGACAAGACTCAAACATTCCCCCACTCTTTGATTCAGTTTCCCCATCTGTAGCACTGTAACAGGGCATAGCATTTTCAATCAAAACTTCATTAACTCTGACCAGGTTGTTAAAGAAATGGTGATGGCTCACAGTGCTCTGTAGGCATGCAAAGTCTGGGAGATGTTGACATAGTAAATGTAGGCAAAGCCCTGGAAAGAAACAGAGAAAAAAGTTGTTTTCATGTCATGCCCACTACCACTTTTAATACTTGCCACTTTTAATGTCCAGTTTTCACGAGACACCAGCTAAGTTATCAGGTAACAGAATAGGACCTGTCAGCGGTGCCAGGAAGGAGGTGGGGCAGCAGGAGGTATTGCTGGCTGCTCCCCACGTGCCCTGGACCCATTGCAGCCCTTTTCCCCCTCTGATGGGGCAGGGTGCAGTGGGGAGGTAAGTACCATGCTGTGGTGGATCCCATGTGTAGCGATTCCAATTTTGCTGCTTCAGAAACCTTCCCCGCCATTTAAAATTTGTCTTTCTTTAGAAGTCTCTTAAGTAGGAAAATAGATGTGAATTTTAGCACTGTGCTTTCTGCGCTTTTGCTTATTATTCACTTCCTCAGAGAATCAAAAGAACTGATACAGAGAATGAAATGACCAAAAAAAAGGTAAAACTTGTTTACACATTTCAAGTGTTTTCTCTTGAAACAGATGACCTTCACAGGTCCCCTCCAACCAAAATTATTCTGCAATTATATGAAGCAGTACTACTGGCCCCTTCAGCCTCTTCTCCCAGCTGACCACTATCAGGGAAGCTGGAAACAACAGGGAGCAGGAGGGTTCCATCCAGGGCCGGTCTACCTACAAGGGTGGCACTGCAAGACCAAACCATAAGAAAGCTGCTTACAGCATCCCTAAACTCATGAATGTTTGGGGGAAAAAGTTAAACTTTGGGTAACGGTCATTTCAGTGGCATAGAACACTTTGGGAGGGACGTAACGTATAAGCGGGTCAGCTTTGAAACATGCTGGATTTGAAGCAATCTCTGCTGCACGAGGAAGCCTGAAAATGTTTAAAATATCTGAGCGATGGCCTGAAAAGCTGCAGCTAAGCTGCGTTAAAGGTTTAAAGACAATTTATTACTTTCTACTGATCTAAATCCTTAAATCACCTTAAACTCTTAGCTCACCTAAGACCTTAAAATAAAAGAACTTAAACTCCCTGTGTCACTGTATCAAGCATTAATCTGATCAGTATTTATTAAACTTAAGTATGTAAATAAAAGTATAAACTTTGTATTATTAAAAAGTTGTGAGGTTTTAGAAATGTCGTGACTGAATGTGGCTCTCAGCTGGCTCCCAAAGGCCTCACAGTTTATCCTCTGTATTACCAGTATTGCTCTGTATCCCTCAAGTTTGGGGACCCCTCTTTGTCTTTACGAAGATGGGGACCACTACAAAAAGGAATAATAAAGGGATACCACGTCATTTTTTTCTATTAATAAGGAAGGCATCCAACAGTATTTGAGGCTTGCATGAACACCTGCACTCTGCCATTTTGTTTTCCTTCAGCAGGGTTTTAGTCACACACTGCACAATAGTCTCCAACACTGTGAAACCCAAGGCTTGCAGCCAGTCTTCTGCTGTCTTTTTCAAATATTCCCTCATTTTCCAGAGAAA
>NW_009270000.1:2532547-2533074 GCF_000687185.1 Egretta garzetta | reverse complement strand
CCTACTCAGTGTTAAGTAGCCTTGTACATCTTTTGTTGTAAATAAAGGGTTGCTTTGCTGCTTCTTTCTGTTCCCTTAGCAAAACCACACAGACAGAGAGAGAATTTTGCTTTCCCGTGCACTGAAGAGATGTCCAGAGCAGTTAAGGAAAAGAAGGAAAGAAATGAGGCTTTAAGGGATTAGCAGCTCCTGTTACTGGAGCCACCCTGAACATTGCAATGGAGGGGGAATCCATGGCTCAGCAGAGAAAACAGTTTTGACACGGTCCCAAACAACATCCTTCTCTCTAAATTGGAGAGCTATGGATTTGATGGGTGAACTGTTCGGTGGATAAGGAATTGGTTGGATCATCGCATCCAGAGGGTAGTGGTCGTCTCGATGTTGTCCAGATGGAGACCGGTGACAAGAGGTGTCCCTCAGGGGTCCGTACTGGGACCGGTGCTGTTTAATGTTTTCATCAGTGACTTAGACAGCGAGATTAAGTGCACCCTCAGCAAGTTTGCGGATGACACCAAGCTGAGTGGTGC
>NW_009270000.1:2515255-2532294 GCF_000687185.1 Egretta garzetta | reverse complement strand
GGGCTGGAGCACCTCTCTTATGAGGACAGGCTGAGAGAGTTGGGGTTGATCAGCCTGGAGAAGAAAAGGCTGCAGGGAGACCTGACTGCGGCCTTCCAGTGCTTAAAGGGGGCCTACAGGAAAGATGGGGAAAATTTTTTAGTAGGGAGAGCTATGGCAGGACAAGGGGTAATGGTTTTAAACTGAAGCAGGATAGGTTTAGACTAGATACAAGGAAGAAATTCTTTACAATGAGGATAGTGAAACACTGGAATGGATTGCCCAGAGAGGTGGTGGAGGCCCCATCCCTGGAAACATTCAAGGCCAGGTTGGATGGGGCTCTGAGCAACCTGATCTAGTTAGCGGTGTCCCTGCTCCTGCAGGGGGGTTGGACTAGATGACCTCTAGGGGTCCCTTCCAACCCAAAACATTCTATGATTCTATGATTCTATGAAAAGGGACTGCAGCGCCTTCATACACCCCAACAGTGCAGGGGTGATGGGACAGCCTAAGGATCCAGCCAAAGGTCTTCCGTGCTGGCCCTTGTCTCTTTGCTTCACCCTTCAAGCAACCACACTCACTCTTGACCAGCAAATAAGTAGGTTATAGGCTGGAAACCTCCTGAGAAATAATTCATAACACTGGAGCAGGAATCAAGCAAAAGTTTGCAGGCATAAAAGTAATGAAGTTTTTTTGTAAAGCCTGAAATTTAGTGCAAAATCAAAAGAATCAGAGGGCATTGCCCAGCTTTGAACTCACAAGCCCAAGGAAACTCATAAGGTAGGCAAACCTGCCCTTGATGCTTTTTGTTACATGCAAAGATAAGTTAGAATTGGAGGTCCCCATGTGCAGGGTACCCAGCTCCTGAAAGGTGCCTCCTGGGCATGGTGCTGTGTTGCCCACCTCGCATCTCTGCCCTCCTCTCTCTGGGGCAGGGCACGGCTTTCAAATTCACCTCATAGCTGTGGAGCCCTTTTTGCCTATTAGAAAAGCTAAATTGGATGCTAAGTGCCCTGACTGTCAGCAAAGCACAGCTGATGGCAAGAGGCACCAGGGCAGTCTGAAACACAGCGCATCCCTTTGCAGGCTGCTGCCCCACTGCAGGCTCACCAGCAGCCCTTCAGGTGGCTGGGCCATGGTGGCAGCTTTCCTTTCAATTAATAAATCTAAACCGGGAAGAGCCATGGAAAGGCAGGAATTATGCAAGGCAGTCAAAGGGGACGAGTCAAAGGCTAATGGCCTGAAGCGAGAAAGACAGACAGTCCAAGATGAAAAGATCCTAACAGCAAGGCTCGCCAAAAAGCACCCACGGGAACTCTTACACTGGTGATTTGTGCTTTGGGAGGATGAGGGGGAGGAAGGAGAGGAGGCGATGGCCTATAGGAGCACTTTGTGGCTTCAAGTGCAAGAAATAAACAGACTCACTCCAGGAATATTAATCACTGCAGAGAGACTTTGAGTTGCTCCACTGTGGATGAGGTAGTCCCCTCTCCTCGACCTGACCAGAAAGCTGTGATACTGTCAGCAGTGAGAAAGTCCAACACAGACTTTTCCCTCTCTGGATATTTCCTCACACAGCTGACATGTCAAAAATTAGAGAAGCCATCTTTTTTAACCCCAGCAACCTAATAAACTAAACCCATGTTACTAACATCCTTTTTAAAAGGCACTTAGCTAAAAACCTCGCAAATTTGGAAAAAAAAAAGATCTGTCAGATCTTTTCCAGGCCAGAACTGGATATAGCATAGCACAGGATAGCACCTGTTGCTCTGCTGGTTCCCTTTCTTATGAAAAATACATCCAAAGAAGCCTGCTAGATCTGTCTGTGCTAATTGATTCAGCTGACCTTCAGACAGTCCATTCTAGCATCTAAGAAGCTACATGAGAAGGGACATTGAGATACGGCTCAATGTCTTTACCAAAACCAGAGGTTTTTCACCTGTTTGCTGTTTTAATAGGCAACTGACTACCCTGCCTCACATCCCCCACTTGGTTCAGGCTTCTCCTTTCTACCTTCCAAGGTCCAAACAGAAGTACAGCAATTCAACGTGTTACACTCAGATATGCCAGCAGTCTGCGTATGCTGGTCTATGTGTCTTTTATTCACCTATGAAAGAGTTTATGTGTTTTTATCTATTGGAGCACTGGTACATAAAAGGCATTTTATTGCTCGAAATTCCAGGTCAAAGAGTTAAAGAAAAGTAAACAATATTCTTGCCAAATTACGAGTAGCAAAACTCCCCTGGAGCTGACCAGTGGTACTGGCTCCAGCACCCCAGTGCAGCAGGAACAGAATGCACAGTCATTCCTCAAATGCATCTATAGTTTTAGTGTCATTCGTCTCCCACCTCCCATCATCACTGGAAGCCTGAATTCCCACCAGTATCAGTGTCAGTAAAACCACTGATTTCAGCCTGTGAGCCTGATCAATTTAGACATGAGTTTTTTCCATAATAAGCCCTGCCCTGGTCAACAAGGGACCAGAAGAAACCTCCTTAGCTCTATCTGAAAACTCATTGCCCTCTCCAAGTTTGTCATGGGTTTATTCTATATTTTAAATGACAAAGCAGCTCCTCAGATCAACATCACATGTTTTTGCAGGTCTAATGCCATGGTGATTTCCTCTTCACACTAGCTCCCTAGCGGAGTTCAGGTCTCTCTTTTAAGGCTCAAAAGCTGGAATAAGTTTAATCCTAACCTCCTGCTTCTCCTCTCTGTGCAGATGTGCCCTCCCACAATACCAAGAAGCATCAAATCTAGGAACTTCACAAGTAACCTGCACGGAGACCAGGGCCTAAGCTCTGGACATGGCAAGAATCTCTGAAGGAAATTAAAGCACATTTTTGCCTCAGTTTTGGTTTAAACTCTCATTTCTTCAGTCTTTTATATGCACAGGTTCAAGTAGCAAGGAAGACATAAAACTGCATGCCTAGATGGGAGGAATATTTTAAAAGATAATATTGTCATTCTTCATCAAGAAAAAAATAACAAGCATTTACACACAGCTCCTCAAAGGACTTTGTTTCCAGTTCCTCTGGCATGGTAGACAGGAAGGGTACAATACTTGGTGTAAGGCTGTAAAAGGAGGTGAGTCTGAGGCCAATGCTGTTTGCTCTCCATCACCTACCCTGGTGGTCTGGTGCGAAGGGGCAACTGCCCAGGCAGAACACACAAAGAAAACCTGATGTATAAAAATGAAAAAAATAACCAGTGCATTGTGACATGAACAGAAAAGGAATGGTGTGCCTGTCAGTATAATACCAGAATAGCCAGGCAATGATCAGTTAACCTGAAATAGCAATTGTAGAACAGGTTGAAAACTGATTGATCTGCATGCATCAGAAATTATTACTGAAATATAATACAAATAATGCAAGCAGTTAAACTTCAGAGGCTACACCCATTAACTTCCATGGCATTATTCCAGAAATTAATTTGGCTCATGTTCTGTAAGGCAGGCATTTGCACTGATGTACTGTCTTCGTGTATACTTGAGGACTGACTCTACTTGCAGTCAGTTGTCAAAAGTGGCAGAATCAGTTGAATGTAAATGTCTCAGCAGGGAACTCCACTAATTTTAACAGTCACGGACAGTTTCCCCCATACAAAGGACTCGAAACAGAGCTAAAGTTGCTAAGACCCTCGGCACACCAGGGAAAGCAGTAGAACTAAGATCTATCCCACTGGGGAAGTCTTCCATCTCCAAAAGTCCAGCTAGGCAGATCCCCTTGAAGTTGTCCACCGTACAGATCGGGCAAGGTCCTATTCCCTTCTAGTTGGGCGCAACTTTGCTAAGGTCGCTGGAGGTTTATCAAGACAGCCAAGCTAAAGCTCTGGTCTGTAGAAAATGATTGAGAAACATATCCAAGCACTCATATCCAAAGCTGCAGCTTCGTCGTTACTTTAAGCTGACCCAAAAGCAAGCTGCTGACAAAGGGAGAGGTCTCGCCTCTTCTGTTACACCAGCAGCTAGTGCTTCTGTGCTTGTGTGATAAACCAGGAGAGGTACTCACCCTAAACTAACCAGCCCTAACAGAAAAACAGTTACGTGGCACCTGGGTCAGCCCCTAGGCTGAATTTCCTCTGCAGCTGCACAAGCCCTCACCCGGCATGGCAGCTGGCAGGACCGCGGGGACAGGAGCAGCAGCAACAGCAGGACGGGTAGGAGAAACGAAGGGCTGTTTTAGCAGCAGTCCACAATTAGAACAACCTTAATGCAATCATGAGAGCAAAGCCTTTTATATCAGAGAAGAGGACACATTTTTTCACTGAGGACCTGCTCCCAGCTCAGTGTGACTCTCTCTCCTTCTCCACAGGAGGTATAAGGCTCTTTTAAATGCAGAGCACAGGATGATTTCTATGCAGGGCAACTTAGGAAGAAGTCCTGCCCTGACTTATGATTATCTGTATGACTAAAGTCTCCCTTTCTTTGCCAAGGTAATAAGCCCTACCCCTAATCTTTTCTGCAGCAGAATAAATATTAGATGCAATATAACAGATCTGGTGGTGTTTCTAGCAGAAAGGTGCTGGTGTCAAATCATGCAGGATTGTACATACAAGTAGCACCTTTGGAAAAAAAACATGGATTTGCAAGGTTTGAAAATACCACGTAGCACTAGTGACATCTGCAGGAGCACGTCAGTCGGAACAGCGAGAGGAAAAATGCCAAAAATCAGGCTTCTGTGAGAATCTCGCATTAAGGCAAACCAGTAGGTAACTTTCACAGCGCCTGCATTCAGAAGCCTACTGGGGGATGAACAGGCCCTCTCAACCGCTGTCTCAAGGGGCTAGAGCCCTCCTCTAAGTCATGCTCTGGAGGAGCTTCTCATTTTGTTGGCCGCAGGGGTGGTGGGGGAAAGCTGGCCTCCCGTTTTACAAGGCACCTACACAGCAGCGTGGCTGCCCTCCTTCCTAGGAGTGAGACATAAAAGCGTGATCTTCGCTTCCTCAGTCAGACCTAGGCAGGGTGACCAAGAGGCATCAGCGTGAAGGGGACAAACACAACTCGTTGTGCCTCGTCCCACAGAGAGTGAGGGGAAGGGAGCAGCTGATTTAAAATGTTTCCACAGCTCAAGAGAGAGTATATCAGCGAAGAGTCATTATTGGCTGTATTGAGTCTTGTTGCAACCGATAGGTCTAACGAACACTCTTCTTTAAAGATATAGAGATAAGGGAGAGTTCCTACCAAAAAAAAAAAGCACACTCAAGATAAAAACTTCGCGCAGAGTTGTTTGGCAAGGAGAGAAAAGGAGTGAGTGAGTATGCAAATGAATGAAGATCAGAGCACTGTGCAAACACTTAAAGGCAAGAAAGCTTGATCCAGCCTGAAGTACAGTAGTGAGATCCTGAAAAAAGAGCCAGAGGGGAAAAGTCTTAGGAGGGCAATATCTAGATTTGGTGATGTAAGGAAGGAGACAGCCTGCTTTTTTTCATTTCCCCTTTCTGCACAGTAAAAAATTGAACTTAATCTTCTCTCACAATGTGATCCTGTTCCAGTTTTGCCATAGACAAATCTAGCCACTCTGCTTTATAACACTTTATACTATTTACACTGCGGAAGCTATTTCTAACTCACTTCATTAACACTGCTTTTGAAACATTGTTTTTAAACTAGAGGTACACAGGTAGAAAATCAGAACAAAGCAGAATTTAATTTTTCTGGTCTGGATATGTCTGTTGTGTTTCTTTGCTTAAAATTTATTCATTTCTGATCTTGGTTGATTTTGGTTTATTTTAAATTTTGTCTTAAATAAGAATTTTGCATTTTACATCATGTTTAATCCGCATTCTCAAAACCCTTTCAAAATACTGTGCCAGAACCTCCACACCGTCAAAGGGAATCAGCTATGATTATTAATATTTGTTAGGAACAGAGGTCATAAGTTTGGGCATTTGTGAGATAAGGCAGCACTGTCATTTTCATGATGATGTGCAAGAATCCCCTGTTCTACCCCAAAATTACAGCAGCCTAGCAGCAGGTAAGCTATGGATGGTAAAGTCTGCATAAAGTAAGGGGAGGTATTTATCCTTTTGTTAGACTGCTAACATGTTTTACTCAGGGAATATTCAATTTCTGTGTAGATCTCTTAAAAAGAAAGGTATTTTTACTGTACAGGAAATGAGAAAGAAAATGGTAATGTGAGTGAGAACAGCAATCAGATCTACAATATGTTTAGTGAAAAAGCTGTACCAGTATGCCTGGGGAACTGTCGAGCAAGGCACACAGAAATATGTGCTGTAGCAAATCTATGGGCACTACAACAATATGGAGGAACACGGACTACCTGATGCAAAATGGGAAACCAGGTACTACAGGAACACAAGAAATGTGGTGAGGTGGCAAGGGAAAAACAGCACTGAAGGACACAATAGTACAGGAAGATTGATATAACAGTAAAGTAGTAGGATAGCACTGTACAACATGCCATGGTAACTTGACAAAGATAAATAAAAGGAAAGGGTGGGATCTGGAATTGTTTTGGGGGAAGAAGGGCGAGAAGACCCTTGTCAGGCAGAGCTGAGAACCTCCTCAGGAGCCCCTGATCAGATTGGATTTGCTTGGAAGTCACTTGTGTGATTTCTTTGTGAGAGACAAGCAATATCACAGATAGTTTTACACTGTGGAATACTTCAGTTCCCCAGGTACAGCTGGGGGAGATCATGACACAAACATCAGGTGACAAGCTGGGTCCAAGGCCAGTCTCAGAAGTCCAGTCAAAACCTCAAATAAATGCAAAAGACAGAGCTAAGAGTAGCCTACAGGCACTAATGTAGCTCAGACCAAGACCCCCCGCAGTCTCATGGTGCTCCAGGGCCTGATGTTGGTAGGGGGGTCCAGGTAAGGTTGGTGATGGCAGTTAAGGCCTACTGGGTGCCTGCAGGGCCCTCACACAAATAGCAATAAGATTTGCTCAGCAAGAGATCCTTCCCTTCATCAGTTCTTTCGGTTAGAACCCAAAGAAGGTTTTTTTTATGAAGGATTACACTGTTGTTCAATAATGGAACTAAAAAGCCATGTTTCCAGAATCCAGACAGATTCCTCCTAAAAAGTGTGTCTTTTATTCAACTCTAGCTTTTGCACTTATATACACACCTACATTTTTTTCATAAAAGCTTTTTCTTCACACATTTTCATAGCAATTTTCAAGTAAATTCTGTACTTTGAAATAACATTTTACTCTGGTATTTTGAAACAGGACTTTTTTTTTTAATGTGTAAGAAAGAAAGGAAGTTGTCTGGTCACTCTCACTTACCAAATAATGCGTACATGAAAAGGCCCATAGGGTTCTGTCAATCCAAGGGAGAAGTGAAATTTGCATTTGACAGTGGTATCACTTTTTCCTCTAACCAGCACCCTTACTGATGTTTTTCATCAGCGTGGACCCCATGCCATGGCTTGCAGGACCTGCACTGACCATGAATTCAGAGCAGGTGTAGGGAGAATTTCATGTCATCGGCATGACATCATCAGGTCAGTAATGCAGCTTACTTGTGCAACTTCCATGGGGACCCCCGGTCCACAAGAACCTTCTTGGCCTAAACCATCCCTCTTACAGTTCCAAATATTTCTGCTGCCTGGCTGAAGGATAAGGAGAAAAATGTACAGAGATTCTGTGTATTTCTCTGCTGCAAATAATTTCTGCATCAGAAGAATAAAGAGACTAATCTAGCTCCTCACCTAAACCACTCCATTTTTCTTGCCCATAAGCTTCTTTCTTACTCCTGTATCCCACAAACAATAGCTCACAAAAGGTGAGGAAATGAAATAAAATGTCTGTCCACACCCCTAAAACCAAGTTTGCATCAAGAAGCACTGTCCAGTTGGAGTTATCATTCTGGCAACTTTTAACGTGTCAAGTAAGCCCAAACGGAGGCAGCTTTAGGTATTCCAACGCCCCTCAGAGGAGCTAGGCTTGTGCTCGGTATCTTCTAGCAAGCAACTTCAACTTGCTTTTCCTAGGCCTTGCAGAGTGCACCGCTGCAGACTGCACGAGGCCTCAGGCTGCTTAAAAAGTCCCTGCTAATACCAGCATTCAGCTGTTGCTCTGGTCTGTACCAACCAGTTGCGGCAGAGACCAGGCTGGTTTGAGAAGCAAGCAAAAGATGGTAGCAAGGAAACTCGGTATCTTCTAGCAAGCAACTTCAACTTGCTTTTCCTAGGCCTTGCAGAGTGCACCGCTGCAGACTGCACGAGGCCTCAGGCTGCTTAAAAAGTCCCTGCTAATACCAGCATTCAGCTGTTGCTCTGGTCTGTACCAACCAGTTGCGGCAGAGACCAGGCTGGTTTGAGAAGCAAGCAAAAGATGGTAGCAAGGAAAAGGAAGAACAAAAAAAAAAAAAAAAAAAAATACAGGGACAAAAAAACCTAACGCATGCTTAAACTACTGAAATGCTTTAAGCTTTATCATCATTCAGAAAAGTGACTGCACGTTCCGTGCTCTGTTGCTGCAGCATAGGAAGCAAAGTTTTATTTCAGGTGGTAAGAAATCTTGATTACGCAGACCACCACGACAACAGCGCATGATTTAGGGCAGCAGTCGTCCCAGCAGACCACATACTACAGGCTGGGATGAGAAAAAGTTTATCCCTTCGGTAAGGAGCTTAACCGCTGTACGCACAAAGCCTTCCAAAAATTAAAAAAAAAAAAAGATAAAATTTTGAAGGCATATGCAAACCCAGGAGATCAGGTGGCAAAAGCGGTATTTTACGTATAATCTTAGCTGCTACCTGTCCTGCGCAGTACACTGGGGATTACACAGCAAGTGTGGTAATTTAGTAACTGAAATTACAGTTCAAATACAGATTGTTTGGAAGAGGAATGAAATCCCATCATCCCTGCCAGGCAACTCAAAGATTGCTTCTGCCAATCCAGGGAGAGACCTTTACAAGAAAAGCTTGCCCAAACCTCAGAGCCCTCTTATCACCAGAACTCCGAGAAAAAGAATGCAAATTCCACACAAGAACCACAGCAGAATGACCATTACGGAGTCACAAAGCATGCTTGGCCTTTTAGTGTGGAAAGAAATATAAAAAGGTTGCCTGTGCAGTAAAACACAAGCAAGAACAGGATTTCTACAGCTGCTACATAAAATCCCTCAACTGAGTTGTCTTGACTCTGCTAGAGAGTCTTCGAGCTGCTGCAACAGAAGGATCGCTCCCCTACAGTTTAGGCCATTTTGCTGTTGTACGAAGGATCTTAGCTTATCTATCAAATCAAGTTTAGCAAAAAAAAAAAAAAAAAAAAAAAAAAATCATGTCATAGATATGAGTATGTGTCCTTATCTACACACGGCAATGGCTTAATTTCATAGATAGCCTTTTGATAAGCTGACCAGAATGAGATCTTTAACTCCCTATTGCTAACACTATCAAAAGACACTATTCAAGACCAGGTTGGACGGGGCTCTGAGCAACCTGATCGAGTTAGCGGTGTCCCTGCTCTCTGCAGGGGGGTTGGACTAGATGACCTCTAGGCGTCCCTTCCAACCCAAAACATTCTATGATTCTATGATTCTAAAAGCATGTCCTAGAAGGTATTAAGGAGCCATTTCCTCTTAAAGGTGACACAAAAGGATTTGTTTGCACATGTTCAACATTACTGAATTTACAAGTTACTTTTTAAAAGAACAACAAAAGCTTTGCAGAGTAAAAAAAGGCTACACGTTGCACTTAAAGAAAACAGATGGGTGGAGTGGGCACTTGTATTTTGTGTTCTGACCTGCTTTGGATATAGCTGTTGACTTTTAGCAGTAATTACAAGCCCAACTCATTGGCCAAGATCCTGTAATGCCTGGTGCAGCTTTGACATCAACTAAAAAGATTACATCTAGTCTAGAGAGCAAATTAGAAGTGTATTCAGAGAATGCTGGAGAGGAGGTAGAAAAAACAGTATGTTTTTGTAAATCTCTCAGTTACACCATAGGCTTCCTAAGTTTGCATTTTAGCCTACATGAATCTGAAAAGAAAGAAAAAAAAATAATCAGAGGAAATTGTAATGGGACAGAGTCTATAGAAGGAAAGAACTTTTCACCTCAACAGCTGAGTGTGACAGTGGAACAAGACCAGGCTAGGCTGGGTAATCACCTGGTCTGCCTGGAGGTGATGTCAACAGAAGCACATCTTCTTCCTGTATTTGTCATAATACAGAATTTTATTAGTTATTAGACAATTAAATAAGGGCTGTGTCCCTGGCCATCATTCTCCTGACACTGAACTCTTGTTAGTCTTCCCAGCTGCAGGTGTAAGAACAGCCCTCCTTCCTCAGCACTTCACACGTGAGTCTCGGGAAAGTTTATTCCCAAAAGGTTGACTACTCATCAGTGTTTCCTAGCATTTAAACATTTTTAAGATATCAGAATTTAGATGCTTCCCTTTAAGTTTTAAAAAAAAAAGTTATGTATTTCTTTCACACATTCTTTGCATCATGTTATTTTCGGTTCATATGTTGTATCCCATGATTAAACATCTTCAGCAAAGCTCTATTTAAAAACCAGATCTTTAAAGTAGATTCTATTGACTCTTACGGTTCTCAGCTCATGTGAGAGAGGCACGTCCTACATTTGTGAATATATGTGTAATTTGTGTAAGGAGATGAGTTTAGATTATCATACAGTATAGCAAGACAAATAACTGTGATTGAGGGGTAGTTCAGCCGAAAAGGAGAACATTCAGGAGAGTGTTAAGAAAAATATACTTATATACTATATGAATATACACTACATAAAACCAGAAGCTAAAAGGAATCATAGAATGGTTTGGGTTGGAAGGGACCCCTAGAGGTCATCTAGTCCAGCCCCCCTGCAGTGGGCAGGGACACCACTAACTAGATCAGGTTGCTCAGAGCCCCATCCAACCTGGCCTTGAATGTTTCCGGGGATGGGGCCTCCACCACCTCTCTGGGCAACACATTCCAGTGTTTCACTACCCTCATTGTAAAGAATTTCTTCCTTATATCCAGTCTAAATCTACCCTGTTTTAGTTTAAAACTAGTACCCCTTGTCCCGACACAGCTGTCCCTACTAAAAAGATTTTCTCCATCTTTCCCATAAGCCCCCTTTAATTACCAAAAGGCCGCAGCCAGGTCTCCCCGCAGCCTTTTCTTCTCCAGGCTGATCAACCCCAACTCTCGCAGCCTGTCCTCACAGCAGAGGCGCTCCAGCCCTCGGATCATGTTTGTGGCCTCCTCCGGACCTGCTCCAACAGCTCCATGTCCTTCTTTGTGCTGAGGAACATCCACTACCTCTCATGTCTCTTCAGTATTTATTCTTCCATTTATTTGCTACCCTTATACTTACTGACAGTATGATGACAAGAAACTATTTGTATTTTAGAGTTAAACTGTTTATTAAGTAAGAAATTTAGTACCTGGTCATTCCAGAACTGTGCAACTAAATAATCCTTAACAGCTTGGAAACTGCCTATAGATAGAAGATCACCTGCCTGCTGTCTCTGCTAAGTCACCACACGTCCTATAGGGAGCCATCGAGGTCAGTCATTTTCCTGGCTCACGCAGCAAACCAAACATGGCTTTACACAGCATGTAAGAGATTTACCCGTTTATCGTAACCTTCAACAAATGGCTGGTAACAGAAGTAGTACAGAAGAGGACAAATGAGATACAATATTCACATTTAGCCTGTCTCTCAATAATTTGAATTGCTTGCCTGTTGGCACATGGAACGGAATGGGGATTTGCTTGGGCGTGGAGTTGAGTTGGTCCCTGTGCATTAGCTCCTATTTGGAAGTGAGCAGGGTCTGTAGGACCAGCACTTTTCACACTATGGGTTAGAGCTTCGCTGGGAGTCACAAAATGATCCAGCAGGGGGTATGCAATGTTAGAGCTGCTCAGACTGCTGCACGCATTCCCCCCCGGGCCAGCAGCAGCAGATTTTCTCCCTCAAGGAGTAAGAACAAATGCTACTCTGTCTTATGGTCTCTCAAAACAATACCTGTAGAAGGCTTGTTTCTTGAAGTATAGCTGGAGATGCACATAAATGCTTTACATGGCTAAATTGTCTACTGCTGCACCTGAACAAGCACGCAGATTAATGACCTTCTGCAGAGAACACCTTCACTTGAGTTTTTAAAAGTAGTCCCTGTATTCCCCTGATCCGAACATCCTTAGTGAAAGTAAGTAATCCTGCTATGTACCTGGCAACAAAAGTCATAACTTAACTGTATGCTTCACGATAAGGAAAAAAAAAAGCTTCTGAATGCAGTACAAACTGTTCAAAAAAATAGAATAGAGAAGATACTAACTTTAGAATACTATCGACCTTATGGCAAATACCCACCTTTACTGTATTTTTAACTAATACCGCCCGTGAATACAAGTATAAGCTGTACTGCAATTGAAGATGGTGTCTTCAACAAGCAGAATGAAGTTGATGTGGATAGACTACCAGGGAAAGTCAGACAGAGGCAATATCCTTTAACTGGCCCACTGAAATAGCTGGAAAAAGCATACAAACTTTGGGCATGCAAGTTTGTCTGAAGGAGGACATGTTTCACGGAAGGCTTACCTAGGCTTTCTAACTAGACTAATCTCCTGGAAAAGACTAACCTATTTCAGATGGTGGCTACTGACATCCCTCATCCAGCTCCTCCTGAGCCTTTTTTTTCTTTTTTTCTTCTAAAAAGAGCCTGATCTCAATGTTGCAAACTTTTTGGGACATAGTATTTTCATGAATGCCATTCGAAATTTAACATGACAGAGAGGGTAGAGAAATGGATTCAAAGAGGAATTGAGCCACAGAAGCCAAAAGGTTATTTCATACAAGGAGTTATGGATGCACTTCCCTTGACAGGCCCCACGAATAATCATTAGTAAAGTGTATGGGGCCCAACAAATGGCAAAGACACACACAATTATGGCAAGCGACTTCGCCCTTTTCTTGTCCTGCTGCAGTTTTGATCTGGTTGTTGCACAGAAAGAAATAGAAAAGTCATTTTCTGGGGTTACAGAATTGCCTCTGGATGGAGATGAGCTCTCAGTTACCAAAGATTCTTTCTTTGGCCTTGTGGAGGAAGAAACACTGTCCTCTGCTTCCAGTGGAGGAGAAAACACTCCGTGCCTCAGTGAGAGGCAAAATCTCCAGGAGAGGCTGCCTCTCCTTGGAGATTCGCAGTCCTGTGTGCTGCTGTGCTGCTGGCGCCTCTGGATGTTGTGGAAGATGTGCACGTTGAAATAGGTCACCGAAAGCAGCGGCACGAAGAACTCCAGGGTGGATGCGCACAGGAGGAAGTACCAGTTGTCAAAGAACTCTGCGTAGCATTGACCCACCTCTACCACGCTGTATCCGGCCACTTGCTCCCAGAAGAGGATTGCCGGGCAGTAGAGGAGGAAGGCCAAGACCCAGACAGCCACCATCTTGATGACAGGGTTGGATGTTATTCCCTGCTGGGCTCTGTAAGATACCTGCAAGGGAAAAAAAAGAAAAATGTCACACCTGTAAAGACATGTTTTAGAACCAACAGAAGTAGCAGGAGAGGAACTTAGCAGAGTGCTTGGTAATGTAGAGCTGCAGCTATGCTGATCGGGTGAAGCTCACCCAGGCATGTTTAATTCATTGATGTTGACATAACATAGAGGTGTCCCTTCTACAGGTTAATGTAACGGTGCTAGGGTCCCAGTCCAGGTGATGAAACATGATCATCCATCAGTACCTGGTAATTTGGTATGCCTTGTTTGTGACATCTGTGGTCTGAAGTGCCACAGTAATCAGCGTTTTATAGCTGTTCAGAGCATGACTGCCACTCACTGGCAACTGCCCTGCTTTTTACAGCATTTCACAAGCAAATAGGACTATGTGTGTCACAGTGGTCGACAGGAAATGTGGCACATATATTTAACACCCACCTTTGAGAAATTTGCTTATTGCACACTTCATGAGGAGGTAGGAATAGATTCCAGCTCTGCAATGCAGCCTTTAGCTGATGAAACCACAAAATCATCCCTTTTCTTCCTTCTCCCCCTACTCCGGGGCCAGTACATGTTTTCCACTATATGTTGCAGAACAGACAGATATCTTGTAGCTCACATCCTGCTCCATCCCTTTCACAGGATGACAGGGTGAATGTGTAATTCTGGGAGCTTAGATATCCAATTGAAAAAAAAAACAAGTATGAGTTAATGTCATTAAAGACTACCATACGAATGTCCATAGGTCTTAATTGCATTTGCACAGGTGGTCTTAATGTTGCACTTTGTAAATGCTGAGTCTTTGGCTTTCTGGTCTAATGTTTCGCATGTGCAAAAAGTTTAAGTGTTTGATTTCCCAGATTTTTTCCTTTAAATAAAATAAGACAACATAAAATAATAAGATATAATAAAAAGTCAAGTATAATAAGTAAAATTAATTACAATTAACAAAAATAAAACTGAAATTCTATCATATGACGTTATGTTGACTTTCTCATACATCACCAAAGAGCTGAAACCTTTAGCTCTCCCCAACATTTCCCTGCCATTTGAGCTAACAGTGACTAGTGAGAAATTCTGGTCTCCATCCTTAGCATGAACCAAAACGCATATGGTGGGTAGGATGCTCTGCAGAGAGCAGAGACACAGAGTGCATCTGAAGTTTGGGGTTCTGCCCCGGGCACTGAGAGGAGTTTATTGCCACGTGTCCGCAGGCAGTCTCTGCAGTCTCCCCCTGTCCCACTCTGCCCTGTTTGCTCTTGCTCCCAATCTTCTTCAGGAACTTCTGTGGACACGGCTCAGGCCTCATCATCCTCCCCGGTGTCCTTCACCTCACTGCCCTAGCCCCACTGCCTTTTCCTCCCATGCCTGATTTTTAGGTCCAAACCCAAATCCAGTTTATTTTGAATTTCCTCTTTCCTCACCTCCTTTTTACCAGCCTCCTGCCTTACCCTTTTCACCCCTCAGCCTGCTTTTCCTCAAGCGGTAGCACAACAGCAACCTGCAGCAGAAATCATGAGAGAAGTCCTGTTTGAACAGCTCTGGGCTGGAGCACGCTCAAGTGCAGAACATTCACTGCAACTAGCTGCAAATATCTAATAGTCTCCACACGCCAGCACATTTTTGAGGGTTATTATCTTGATTAAATTTGCACTTATATTCGCCAACATGGCAAAGGTTGGTCAGTATAATCCACCAATGATCTTGCAACAAAATCAGAGAAGCTATAAACAGGGTACTTACAGCTTTAGTAACTGACAGGAAACGGTCGTAGCTGATAAGGACAATGTTAAATACCGAAGCTGTGCACAGGAGATAGTCCATAGTTAGCCAGAGCTTGCAGACACTTCTTCCCAAGTGCCATCTCCCCGTCAGGCTGTAAGGGATGTAGAGAGGCATGCAGAACACACCTGTGGAAAGCAGCCACAGAGCGATTACATACGGATTACAAACAGTACTCCTGGAAGCAGAGAGAGAGACTATTCTGGTGGTTGGCCAAAAAAAAATACATCTATAAAGGTGAATATGTTATTTATATACAGAAATTCTTACATTGTCATGACATCTGACGGTGACTTTCTGTGTATTAGATCTTAGTGTATCTGGGTATGCTGATTGTTGGGAATAAGCTCAGGGCAAATCAGCAAAGAAGAATCTCCTGAAGAACAAAACTGCAGTCTAACCAACTTATAGTTTCTAAAGATACATAATTAGTCCTGCAGCATATAGGCACTGTGGTTGTGCTCTGACATGTAACCTCATCACTGTATATCCTCTAGCCTTTTATCTGTGTTAGAGTTTTCCCCCAAACGCATCTACAGATGTTGCTAGTGTCGGCTATTAATGTAAGATTGGCTAGCATTTGTAAGACAACATATTGGACATTCTGTGTGGTATCTGGAAACCTCTTCTACCAAAGATAGAGCAGACACAGCAGAGGTATGAAACCCTCTCTCACTAGAGCTAGTTCTCCAGCTGAGATTAACTCCAGAGCTCTTTTTGGTTTGTTACATTTGTTTTTTTCTCCAAGGGCCTTCCACTGAAGTAATTTCATAAGAAAGCCACATTTGTGTTTCACTTGTAAGCCAGCAACTTCTTCATTTTACCACTAATAGTCTTTCATAAGTATGATGCAATATCTGATGCTACATTCCTGAAAATGCTAATCCACTAGAGACAAATATAAAACTACATGCAGCTTCAAGATCCATTTTAAACTCTTTAGATTATTCTTTTTCAGTATGTCCACCAAGATGTTAGAAGTTACTGAACATATCCAGGCTGGTGTGGCCCACTGACAATAATCATCTGGGCAATGGGCTGACAGACTGTTACCAACGGGCAAAGCTGCACAGCGCTTTCAATACTGATAGCTTGTTTTAACATAGACCTCAAATACAAGCAGCACCACTTTTGTTCAAAATACTTATTTTTCAGAGTTGCTGATGACAGCTACTGCTCTCATCAACTTCAACAGGATCAATGTTTGGCACCATGTCAAAAAGTAATGACTGCTTTTAGATATGGATATAAATACAGATGCAAAAACAAGGTTTTAAGCATTTATATGTGAAACTATTCTCACTTTTACTAATTAGAGGATGCAAAAGACTTGAGTCGCATGCCTGGAAAGATCCCAGACTCTTAAGAAATTAAAAAAATACCACAGCAGCTTTAGAAAATAGAGCGTTTTCTGACTGATCCCAGAGAAGTCCTAGATTTACATGGTCTATAGGCCAATATAATACTGATACCAATCGTTTCCTCTTGGCTGATTACAGACTCCATGAGGCACTAGCCACAAACAAGAACTGATGTAGAGGGTAGATATTTAAGTCTCTTGACTAAACTGCAAGATACGAGGAGAAACAGACTTTTGCAGAAGACCTGAGCAATGAAATGGCAGCTCTAGCAAACTGTCTGCCGGGAGCAGGAAAGCAAAGGCTCCAGCACACGTATCATTTGGTTTCTGCCCTGTGGGGTGAGACCCGGAATTAGGCACCACAGGTAATAAATGGCATAAATGAAGGAAAATCTTGCAGGCTGAACTAATACACTTCACTAAACAGCACTGACAAAGCAACAGCAGTTAGGAGGGTCAATATTGCCAGAAGTGGAGTAGGTCGATGAGTGCTCTTTC
>NW_009270000.1:2474831-2515220 GCF_000687185.1 Egretta garzetta | reverse complement strand
AGCCTGAAGAGAGAGCACCTGTGTGCAGAAATACCTCCTTGCTAGCCTCAAGTCAAGATGTTTGCTGGAGCATCTTCCACAGGACCATGGTTTTGTCAGGGCTGCTGCACAGACCATTTCCCTGGCCTGAACCCCGAAGGACTGCTGCACAAGGCATTCACACCCCCCACCTCCTCGCCTGGCATCACACACCAGGACTGGATCTATGGCATCTCCGGTGGCCAACTCTCCTGGACTTCTGCAATGACACCAAGGAAAGAAGGGACTAATAAGGAAAACAGCTGGAAGGTGCCAGGAGGCTGTTGCTGGCATGGGGCAAACCATCTGATTTATAGCCTGCATTGAGTTGAAGCCACTAAAAAGTCATAGTAGTAAGTGTTTTGTTGTAGTGTAATACACTCATAAGCCATTAGTACTATGTAGGGAAGTAATTAATTTACCTGGATGTACTACAGATAGCTGTATAGGAAAACAGTTACACTGTCAAATATAAGGATGTTCTGAAGTGATCTTACAGGAGGAGCAAAGGTAAATCATAAACTGTAGCAAACAACCTCTTTCCTTCAATTGGTATTCACATACAATAGTTGCTTCTTTTTCCTGAACATTAAAAGTATTTATATGAAAAAAAGATGCATTCTCATTATAACATATTTTGAGACATAATAGGCTGCTATGACACTTAATGCAGCTTTCCCCATTCCTTACCATTCCCTTAGACACACAGCTGGGAAATGGTCCTCTCAGAAGAAACCACCCAGCAAAAGAAGCCCCCTCACTTCTCCCAGGATTCCTAGGAAACAAATAGTATGTGCCTCCACGGCTGCAACTTACCCACTGCAAAGTCAGAAATAGCAAGATTGAGAAAGTAATAGTTACTCCGATGCCTGAGGTTTCTGTCCGTGATGAAAGCCAGGATCACCAGCATGTTCCCAAGGATGGTGACCAGAGCTAGCAACACCATGAGGAAAGCCAGCAGCACCAACACACCCAGTGAAAACTCGAAGCTCGGTGACGGTGTGGACAAAGTCTCGTTATACATTCCAGCCGTATGTGGAGTTTCGGCCGTGCTGTTGTGCATGTTGTGTATCCAGGTCAGTTCAGTCGGGGAAGAAATTTGCATCTGGCAGAGTTATCCAAAAGGTTGAGATAAGTCTATTAACAGGATGGTCTGAATACTGACACATCCAAAGAAATCCGCGACATCAAAAAAAGGATCACAAAACTTCAAGGCCTGGAGACTCTAACATTCCTTGATCTGAATGCACCTATCGGTCTGAAGACAAAAATCTGTAAAAAAGACACCTCATAAGTAGCAGTAAGGGCACACTTTAAAATAAATTATCTCTTTCTCTCCTGAACGCTGATCCTTATCTACTGAGGTCAGAAAACTTAATCTGAAAACAACTCTTTTCACAGTCATGCACTTTGCATATTAGCATTGTGTAAGCATTTTTACACATTGAATTCTGCTGAAGCTAAAAACAGATCTCATTTTCACTTCCCCAGTGGCCAACAGGATTTAAATTATTACAATTCTATTTCTCTTCCGGTAAAATGTCGACATAGTTGCACTTGCTGCTATATCACTTAATAAATTTTACAGTTAAGAACATAGACATATTTCTTAATGCTGCTGATTACCGGGCATTTAAAATTCAGGTATACACAGCAGAAGTATCAGCAATACCTTTTCAGCTCATCCTAATCAGAAACAAGTCTAGCCCTGGGCACAGCAAAACAAATATGTGGACTTTGGGGGACCTTTTAAGCATGATCCATTTAATCCTCCACTTCCCAAGTAACTCCAGGTAAGCTCCCACTCCACAAAGTGCCAACCCCTTAGCCCTTTGCAAGTGTGAGAAGGTGTATCCCTTCCTCGTCACAATGCATTTATTTTGGTAAGAGCATACAGAAGTTGGCAGGAGACGGCTGTGACTCAGGCCTGCAGCTAACCAGCTCCGTAGCATCATGGCACACCCTGCAACCGGCTTTTCGGACTGCAGCCGTAGTGCTGGGTGCTTGAGAAGACCTACGGCAAGAAACAAGGAAAGAGAGGGTGGATGAGATGTGGGGAGGGGAGGTGTGGTGTTCTGATCCTGTCTTGGGGAGCAAAGGGAAATATATTGTAAAGAATAATTAAAGTAAAAAGTGTAGGGCAACAGGAACAGAAGAGACCTCAGGAAAGATAAAATGTGGCAGACAGACACCTGCCTTGGGTATAGGTGCATAAATGCAGCCTGGGAAACACACAGGAAGAACTAAATCTCCCTGCGCAGTCACAAAGCCACCAGTCACGAAGCCAGTGACACAGGTGACATGATGTTGGGAGTGTGTTGCAGAGCACCCTAATCAGAGTGAGAGAGGTGAAGTCTTTAAGCAAAACATGGAAGCCTGTGGTTCACAGACCCTGTTTCTTGTGTGGGACTTCAATGTTCATGACATCTGCTGGAAGGGCAGCACAGCAGGTACAAGCAGTCAACAAGATTCCTAGAGGATGTCAGCAAGAACTTTCTGGTACAAGTACTGAATGGGCCAACAGAGGTGACACAAGGCTAGATCAGCTGTTCACTGGTAAAGAAGAGTTGGTTAAGGATGTGTAATCAATGGCAGCCTAGGCTGTAGTGACTATGAGGTAGCAGAATTCAAGATCCTAAAAGGGAGTGAGGAAGGAGAGCAGCAGAGTACAGACCATGGACTTCAGGTGAGGAGACTTTGGTTTATTCTGGAAAGTGGTATGTTGGATCCCATGGGAGGCAGCTTTGAAATGCAAGGAGCTCAGGGAACCTGCAGGCCTTTAAGGACAGCAGCCTCCATGCACAAGAAAAGCCCATCCCAGCTCTCAAGAAAACAAGTGGACGTATCAGGAGACTGGCTAACATGGGAAGCTACAATGCAAAAAGGCAGCGTGGAGGAGGTTGGAGCAGGGACAGGCTGCAAAGGAGGAATTTAGAAATGTTGCCTGGCCACATAAGCATGACGTTAGGAAAACCAAAGCTCACCTATAGTTCATGCTTGTAAAGGACATCAAGGACAACATGAAGAACTTCAGCCCCCCCATTAACAGTAAAACGCTGAATAAGAAAAATGTAGGTGCTTTGTTGAATGGGGCCAGTGATACAGTGACAGCAGATGCTGGTAAGGCTGAGGTACCCAATGCTTTCTTTGCTTCATTCTTCACTAATTAGGCCACCCCCTCCTCCATGCTTAGTGAATGAGTTCAAGGAGGAGTCCTGTCAGGAGCAGGTAAGAATAAGGTAGGGATTACTTGAGAAGACTTCACCCATAAGAGTCCATGGGATGCAATGGGCTGCACCCAACGGTCCTGAGAAAATCAGCTACCATCCTTGTGAGGCCACTTTCTATCCTCTTTGAAAGGTCATGGAGATGAAGGGAGGTTCCCAACAACTGAAGAAAGGCAAATGTTGTAAATGTTGCAGCCATCTTCAAGTGATGCCATAAGGAAAAAAGGTCGGGCTGCCTTTGGTCCCTGGGAAAGTAATGGATCAAGTCCTCTTGGAAGGCACTTCTGAGAACTTGAGGGAGGAAAAGGTGACTGGGAAGAGTCAGCATGGGTTTTCTAAGGATAAATCATGCCTGAGCAACTTGGTTTTCTTCTTTGATGAAGTGACTAGATTAGTGGACAAGAGGAGAGTAGTAATTTGCTTTTAAAAATTAGTCAATAAATCCAATGTTGAAGTTTTAATCATAGACCTTCATGGGGCTGAGGGAGAAATCTATGTGACCTCTCCTTCCTTCCTTCCTGTGGGGAAAAACCATAGCCTAACATAAAGGAGACAGCCATTAGGAAAATCACTAGGGTTAAATACTCATCCCAGAAATAAACAAACAAACAAAAGATAACACAATTTCTTCCAACATATATGTTTTATTGGGGTGGGATTTTTTTTAAGACCTGAGAGGGTCAAGTTAGAAAAACACTGTTGTGGTTTGAATTGAACCTCAGTCGTATACTTACTGTTACCATGTATTTATAAGACCTATTGGACATCTGCGGAGACAGAAGAAAATTGAAGGACATGAAATGGTGAAATAGATGAGTGAGTGGATAGAGAGATTTGGCTTAGAAATCAACTTTGCAAAGTCCATTTGTGTCAGTGCATGAAAGGTACGCTCAAGAGCAAATGCTGAATAAGTATCTTACCATAAACCTGCAAAATGGCCAAAGGGAGGAGAAGACTTAGGATGCCACCTTGACCAAGACAGCTTTAATGCTGTGAGCACAGCAACTAAGTGCTTGACTTAGGCTGGGAGCACTGAGCAGAATTTTCAACAATCAGAAAAATACAACAAATTCTTCAAATATACAGAAGTGATGTGACAAAACAGTTTGAGCACTGTGTGTGTAATATAGAACATCAAAAACATTGATCTCTAGTAGCTCCACTGCTCTATGTGGTTTCAAATTTGCTGCACATTATGCTTCCTGACAAACTCTAGTTTTCCAGTGCTATAAAATGTGGGTACAGTTTACCTAGTCCATAATTTTGTAGGCCATTTTTCCAAAGTAAACCACACATGCTTTAATTACAAAACACAAACTGAATTTTTATATTAAAAGGATAGGGATAGAAAAGCAGACAACTCAAATACTTTCCCATTTTGGGGGCCTACCTACAGTTTCTCTGTTTAAAAGGTGTTTATTTAGTACATCAGCTATTCTATAAGTGTTTCAAAGGAGGAAGGGGGGGCTATGCCTCACAGAAAAGCAAACCCCACAAAATCTATGCTGGTGCCTTAACTCATGACAGTGAAAACAGCTGTGCTGAATCAACAGCCTCCTCCTGAAGCTGTATCTCTCATAGCCGTCAGGTTCACAACCCATAACGATGCCCACGTGAGGCAAGGAAGCATAATGAGAAGGAGTGGTCAAAGACAATCTTCCATCAATGTGAAAACTGGCATCAGAAGTCTCCAGTTCCAGACCTCTGAACAGAATGGCATTTGGGCTCCTCAAAGCCATCATCTCTTGTGCTATGATTAAGCTGTTTACATGCATTTGAATTGTGTTTGCAAAGGAGTACTCCGAGTACTGCCAATTTCAAATTAGATAAAAAATACTATTTAAATTGGTTATTGCTTTTCATTGTTCTGATTTCCTCTCCATATTTTATACACTTACATATATATATATATACACACACACAAAGAGGAAAGAAAATCATAAAAGGAGAGGAAAGAAAAATTAACCAGCGACTCTCACTTACCCATCCATGAAAGCCTTCTGGGTGAGTGGCAACACCCAACACAAGGCAAAAAAGTTTAGTACATGGAATGGATTATAATCAAGCTCCATTGCCTTCACCCGCTCCTTTCAGCACTGGATATTCACCTGCATCATTTATTAATACCTGCTTGAGACACCTCTGTGTCAGCTTTCAGATAGACCTCTGTGAATCCCATTATCAAGCAGTGAACATGGCCCTTGTTCAGTGATAGAAAAATCCAGTACGATATTGGTTCAGTGGCAGAGAAAATCCATATAACGTCACAGTAACAGAACACAAAGAACTGATCTAGTACAAAAGTCACTCTGTCAGTTCAAATTTGTTCCAGACATTTTGATGGAATATCTTTGCACTTGCAAAGCTTTACAGCCAAGAGGGTATTGTCTGTTCTTGCACAGCCAGCCCAAATGATAAATCCAGCACAAACTTTGTATTGCTTGCTCTGCTAATTCAACAGGGATGCGATCATGTGCCCAAGCCTGCCATATCTATTAGGTAATCAATTAGTGCACAAATCTGGCACTAAATATCATTTAAGCATGACCAAAGAGACAGCCACTGTCAGGAGAAAAGACAGTACTGGTGAAAAGAGTAACAACCATTTATGCCTGCAACAATTTTGATAACCAGTCTCAAAATTCCATTACCATGGAAACTTTCATTCTCTGAAAATCATCCAGAATTACTAATTTACATGTACTGTGTCCTGCAACACCAGGTATGGACTATATTAAAATTAGAAAAGGACAGATATGCCGTACTAGGCAGTCCATTCACTTGCGTATTGCTCACTGGGGGAATTACAATAATACAGGGCACTATCTTGTCTTCATAATAGCTTTCAAATGAAATTATACTGTTCCTGTGAGTATTTATACAACCTTTCAAAAATGCAGCAGAACTGCTTTTTCACTGATAGCTTTAGGTTAACAAATAGGACATAAATTTAATTCAAAACATACATAATCAGGTATCTCCCTCCAATGAACCTTGACAGAGATACATATAGAAGAGTTCTTTCATAGTACCAGCTCTATATAAAAAAAAAAAGGGAAAACAAAAAGTACCTAAAAAACCCAAAACAAAGGAGGACATAAAACAAAACTGGTTATTCTTCTCATTGCACTAGATGGTATATAACTTGGCATCATAGTAGCAAAACCAAAACCAAAATCCCGAAAACTGGCAAAATCAGGGCAAATACTTGCCTCTGCTGCACTTTTAACAAATGCCATTAGTAAACAAAGGTTTTTTCTCTATTTCTGTTGAAGAAATATGAAAAAATAGCACTAAATAAGAGAAGAATCTCTTATCTGCAACTCATTTATTTTAACTCTCTAAAAAGATGGGTTACGTGACCTCAATGCTGCAAACTTTTTGGGACATAATATTTTCATGAACGCCATTCGAAACCTCATATGACAGAGAGGGTAAAGAACTGGATTCAAAGAGGAATTGAGCCACAAAAGCCAAAAAGTTATTTCATACAAGGAGTTATGGATGCACGTTCCTTGGCAGGCCCCACGAATAATCATTAATAAACTGTATGGGGCCCAGCAAACGGCAAAGACACACACAATTATGGCAAGCGACTTCGCCCGTTTCTTGTCCCGCTGCAGTTTTGACCCAGTCCTGGAACGGAAAGAAAGAGAAAAGTCTCTTTTGAGGGCCGTGGGACTGGTTTGTTTTGGAGATGGACAGTTAGCCATCGCTGCTGGTCTCCATGACTTTGTTAATGATGAAACACTGTCTTCTGCTTCCGATGGAGGAGAAGATGCTCCTGGCCTTGGCAAGAAGCAAAATCTCCAGGACAGGCTGCGCCTCCTTGGAGGTTCGCAGTCCTGTGTGCTGCCACGCCGCTGGCACCTCTGGATGTTGTGGAAGATGTGCACATTGAAGTAGGTCACTGAGAGCAGCGGCGCGAAGAACTCCAGGGTTGATGCACCCAGGAGGAAGTACCAGTTGTCAAAGAACTCTGCGTAGCATTGACCCACTGCTACCACACTGTATCCGGCCACTTGCTCCCAGAAGAGGATTGCCGGGCAGTAGAGGAGGAAGGCCAAGACCCAGACAGCCACCATCTTGATGACAGGGTTGGATGTTATTCCCTGCTGGGCTCTGTAAGATACCTGTGAAGGAAAAGGACATGTCATGTATTCAGCTAACATTTTGGAAGCACTATCTCAAAAAAACATAAGCAAGCAAATCAAGTATACTATCTGTTCTGTAATTCCCCAGACACCTATAACATCTTCACTTATGTAAGGTCCTGCAAAACTCTGTCAGTCTTGCTCATCAACTACTATAGCTCTGTGATTGATTTTAATACTTGGGACTGAAGAGGAGCAGAAATTATGATGGCTAAACTACTGTTTGGCTTCCAGGTGTGAAAGGACATGACTTGTTTTCATCACCACCACAGTGAGGTAGCAATAAGAAATCAGTTTATGATTCATGAAATTCCCAGGCTCAGAGGAGAGTGAAAGCAGCTGTGGGACTTCCTTGCTGCACAAGCAAAAGTAGAAGCCTTCTGTATTAGACAGGTTGCCATGTGAGACTGCAAACACTCGACAATGCAATTTTTAATACTATCTAATTCTATCCCACACATACGCTTGAACATCCCTTACTTTATTGAAACATTTTCTTTTAACACTCACTTTACCTTGTAAACAGTTCACTGTATTACTGCAAATCGTGATGGTGTTACGTCTAACCAGACTGCATTAATTTATTTTACTCTCTACCTGTAAATGTCTATCTTTGAAAAAAAATATTAAGAATTAAAATAATGTCTTCTCAAGTTAGGACATACAAGAGTTACAACCGCCCTTGTAATAGCCCAGTCAGTATGTACAACACATACTTCTAGCTCTTGGTCCCCTGCACAAGATTATCAGTTAATGAGAAGCTGGACAATTTTGTTTTCTCTTTACTGTTCAATATTTGTCATCCCAGGCTTTACTCAGGCCCAGAACTACTACCTTCCTCATCAGCTTCCTATCCTGTTCATTACCATAGCACCTGCATGCCATACAAATATTAATAAATGGTTTCTTCACAACCACATATGACACAAGGACCATCCTCCCTATTTTACCAGTGAGTAACAGAGCAGTGATGCAGTGTTACACATGTTACTTTAGAGTCTCTGTTTTAATTATCTGTAGCCTGAAGATTCAGACTCCTTTGCATCCTAAAGCAACATATTGGCTCAGAGCACAGCTCCAGTTTTGCAGTAATGAATTTGCAGCCCTTTGCAAGACCGCAAGCACCTCAATTTAGTAGGTAGAAAACAGGAAGCTCAGCACAGCTTCACAAAAAGTTGAGTCTGAAATGACTGGCCCCCAGCCACAAGCCAGGTTTGCAGCAGAGGCAGAGGTGGATCCCAAGTCCACAAGGAAGCCTGATAACTTTTTCTTTTGTATATCAGCTCTGTGTTGCACAGTCCTGGATTCACTCTATCCTAATTACCTAGAGGAGAAAAACAGAATGTGATCATGTAAACGAAGACCATCAACAGTGCGTAAGAACATGGAGCTCAGTTGGATTGCAGAGGCCTTTTTAATTTACATTTCTCACATTCTGAGCTCTGCAATTTCATTAGTATTTTTCAATATTACTATTTCTTAAATACAGGGGTTTTCATACTTCATTGTTCAGCATTAAAAGAAAAGTAGCAACAAACAACTCTAAAACCACAACACTGGGGAAGAAGAGAAAGAGATTAGGCATTGTATCAGCACTTCCCAAACAAGAACCTCCTGATCTAACACAGCCCATGTCACTTGAGCTAGCAGACTCGTCAAAAGCAAAGGATGGTGATCATCTTCCATCTGGACCAAACACCAGGCAGAGCTTAGAAATGGTGAATGATAATATTTACCACTGGATTCCCCAGATGTCTTCTGAAGCAGAAGAATGACAATACTCAAGAAACACCTCTTACCCCTCCACATATTTTGAGTCATTCTCCTTTTTGCTTCAAGGGATCAGTTTCCACCCAACTGCTTGTTGGCAGTACATATCAATCACCCCCTGCAGATCCTCACCTGGTCTTCAGTCAGTCCGTCCTACATCTCTCTCCATACCCTCTTCTCTTTTTAAACTTTATACCAAGCCTAAACACATCCTTGACTCAACCTAGTTTCGTTACCACTGTTCTAATGACCAAAGCTGAAGTTCTCCACACTCTTGCTGCCCCTTTTCTATCTTGAGCTTCCCACCTCCTCTGTGGTGTAATTAAATAGTTTCTAATCCAGGCTGCAGGAGGGAAACGTTGAAATCATAGGCAAGGCATTGTGCTATCTCTAAATCCCAGTGCAACACTGAAGCATCAAAGTTTCTGCAGAAAAAAATGGTACAATAATGAAGGACTGTTTAACTTCTCGCGTTACTGTGAATGCTACAAGTTTATAGAAATCTCAAGATATATAAAGAAATAATTAGAAATGTTCTTCTTACCGCTTTAGTAACTGACAGGAAACGGTCATAGCTGATAAGGACGATGCTAAACACTGAAGTTGTGCACAGGAGATAGTCCATAACTAGCCAGAGCTTGCATAGGCTTCTTCCCAAGTGCCATGTCCCTGTCAGGGCATAAGGGATGTAGAGAGGCATGCAGAACACACCTATGGAAATAAACCAAATGCACATGTCAGTCGGCACTGCAGGCAGTGCTCATGAAAGCAAAGAAACCTTCCTGCGGTATCTGATAAAAGTGCAATAGTAGCTGGAATTGCCATGTGGAAGGCAATGCATGCATGCAACCAATGCATGCAACCAATGAACACGTGACCCCAAACTAGGCACCGGTAACATTCTTATAATTAATACCTTTCTGAAAGGTGCATCGTGTTCATTGTGTATCATTATTACTTCTCCTGTTTGTATCACCTGCTAAAGGAGGGAGGAGCTGACTTTTTCACCTGCTGAAGTAAACACTATTCTGTGTCTAGCTACTAGAATTAAAACAAACAAAAATATCTCTCGCCTAATGTAATTTACTGTTTTCTACAATAAACAATCTAATTGCCACACTTCTGTCCTCTGAGAAGCATGATACGGTGTCCAACAGTGCTCCAGAAGCAACTTTTATAGAAATACAAGCTGAATTTCAGACTAATCTTTAAAACTATCTAATCAGAAGGCTGACAAAAACTGCACAGTTAATTAAGTACATCCAGTCTAGCATTTCTTCTCATCATAATTTTTCTTCATAACCACTTTTCAGTGGTGACCTGATAGGGTATTATCTAGGGGAACACACCAAGCGGTGGGAACGTACCAAGCGGTGGGAACGTACATGAGTGACCCGCACCCATGGCTATCTAAATTTAAGCTGTTAAATCCGAATGTTGTGAAAGAGCCAATATGATCTCATTTTAATGGATTTCTAGGTGATTACACTACACACAGTCACAATGTAGCCCTGCAAGGCTGAAGAGTGAGCGGTGTCATTTGCTGCGACACAGAAATGCAGTCAACAGCATCAACTCTGTAATGAAATGGAATCACTGCTTCTATGGAGAGATATATATAGATATATATATAAACACTTGCTCCCTCCAGCAAAAGGTTATATTACACATTTTAACATTCAGAGGGGGGGAAAAAAGTGTACTGTTTCAATCTTAGATTTGCTTCATGATAGTGTGTACTTCTGCAACAGGTACCAATGGGTTTCCTTTTCCCTAAAAATCTTACAATTCCTGTTATTCTCCCTCTACTAAGAATCAAGAGATCTCTATCCAAATCCAGCTATACAGAGATAAATCAAAGGTTGTTGAAGGTCAAGATCAGATAGATTAAATATACTAAAAGAGTAAGCAAAGGGCTCTGCAGGCATGAAAGTGTGTGCTTTTAGCAATTAGGATGAAGTAGAAATTAAGGATAATCTAAGCGTATCCTGAATCTAAATAAGTAGCTACAGAACTACAAACCAGTTTGACTCTAAAGTATGCAAAATTGTGACCAAATTTAGAACAAAAAACTAGATGTTCAGGTAAACATATTATCATGAAACAAAAATTTATGGAAGTGGGATAATGCCAAGCAACCTCGACTTCCTTCTTTGACAGAGGACGTTATCTACTTGGTGCTTCTCAGCTAGATGCCAGTATTTGTTCAACATGGTGTTAGACTGTGAGCAAGATGACAGAACACCACGCTGTCCCCTGGCTTTCTGTCACCGCTGTGGTTTTTCCCCCTGTGTATGGTAGCCAGGCAGCAAGAGCTCTGTGGCACAATGAGGCGGTTATAAGCTGGAAGAAGACATCATCCATATGGGGGAAGGGATCAAAACATTATACAAGGAGATCTGGACGTCACGAGGACTGGACTATTAGAAGCCATCCCCTGTAACAGAATTTCTGATACTGGCAATAAATGTTAAGAACAAAAACAGTTTCTTCAGTTCTTTTAAAACGTGTAGGTAAAAGAAGTAGCATAAAAACAGTTTCAAAAGATTTTGTTGTGATGTGATGAATCAGAATACAGGTTTCATTAAATAGCCACACCTGTTTAAAACCATCCTTCTGCCTACTTAATAATAATTTTAAGACTTTTACCAGAGAAACTCAACATCTCACTAGTGTTTTAATTGTACTCTTTCTCAGTACAACTTTCAAAATAAAATGCGTCCCTGTGTTTAAACATATACCATGAAACTTCTAGAAACTGTTTGATTTGTTATTTTTATTTACCTATAAAAACACATATTGCTAACATATGACTAGACAGAGCAAGATGCTTAAAAATACTACTCAGCGCTATTTAGCTGCAAGCTTCAGGTGATTATCTGTATTGTGTGAGAGTAGATTGAAACAGAAGATTTCAACCACGTATGCAAGATCTGCCAGATAATATATGTTGTATTCAATTTGACTATCTAGACTTTAGTCAAGACTCTTCACAAACAACTCCCATTCTTTGTCATTCTACATTAATTCACACACGGTAGTATTTTTTTCTGAAGTAATAACATAAATCAGTACCTGTTAACCTAGCAAAGGATCCTCTTATGATAATATATTTCTGAAAAATAGTAGACTGCTAAGACACTTAATGCAGCTTTCCCCATTCCTTACCATTCCCTTAGACACACAGCTGGGAAATGGTCCTCTCAGAAGAAACCACCCAGCAAAAGAAGCCCCCTCACTTCTCCCAGGATTCCTAGGAAACAAATAGTATGTGCCTCCACGGCTGCAACTTACCCACTGCAAAGTCAGAAATAGCAAGATTGAGAAAGTAATAGTTACTCCGATGCCTGAGGTTTCTGTCCGTGATGAAAGCCAGGATCACCAGCATGTATGTGGAGTTTCGGCCGTGCTGTTGTGCATGTTGTGTATCCAGGTCAGTTCAGTGTGGGAAGAAATTTGCATCTGGCAGAGTTATCCAAAAGGTTGAGATGCATAAGGAGTATAAACAGGATGGGCCAAAAATCCAATAAACATCCAAAAAAATTGACTCAGGAGAGCAAAAATTAAAAGGTTCTGATGCTAGATAAATCTAGCTTTCCTAAGATTTTGTAATTTTAATAAATACCAATGCATCTGAAACCATGTATATCTCTAGAAGTTACCAGTAAGAAATAGGTCGTTTTTCCAAGCTCATATTTTAAAATGCAAGTTCTTCTTTATGCAACCTGATCCTTATCTGTGGATCCTTATCAGGAGGACCGATTTGAGAATATCTCTTGCTTTCCTCCCTTCCTCATTCCCTCCCTTGCAGAAAAGTTTTGCTTGTTAGCATTACAGATGTCAATGTTTTCTGGAAATTGCTCCTTAATTGTACCCACCCTTATGAGAATGTAAACCACTTTCTAATTTCAGCCTTGTTTATCTAGTGTCACTGTATTTGGGCAAGCCTGTGGTCCCTCTCTATTGCGTTATGTATTTTTGTTGACCAAAGGCACAGTTAACTTTTTTGTTGCTGTTCTTGTTCCTCTTTCTGTGGACCCTAGGGCTGAATCCTGATATGCTGTAAGCAAGCATATATACAATTACTCACGAGAGCAGTTAACCAGTAATGGTCCAGCCCTCAGAGATGTGACACAGCAGCGGCTGGTACTGTCCCAGAACCAAGAAACAAAATACTGACTCCCTGAATGTGAATGAGAGCTTGGCAATTAACTTTAATAGAACGAAGCTTTTCTTCCCACACTGGTGGGAGAAATCGTGTTTTCCACAAGTGCTTATACTTTGTATGAGTAATGAAGCCCCTTGCAGAGAGCTGTGAGTATTCCACAGTTATAAAAATTCAATCATTTTTATTATGGGTTCTAAAAACACTTCGGTGTCTAATTTTAGATACTTAAATTTGAAAAATGTTGGCTGTCATGTCTGTGCTTCTGTTGTGGGAACAAATTCATTAGCATTATCCAAGTGCTTTTACTAAATGTTTGAATGGCAGCAGTACAAAAAATGCAAAACTTTATTATCCATACAAATATCTTCACAGCATGCATGTCCATTACTGCTTTAAGCTTTATTTTGTTTCCAGGTAATGCTGAAAATGGAGAAAACACACTTTGGCAATGACTACTAAGTAATACCACTAACCTTTCTTCTGCTTGCAATTCTGAAGCTGATCTACATGACATTTTCGAGGTCCAAGCTATTATGTGGCTGAAAAGAAAATAAAAGTGGTGAACAAATGTGAGCTCAAATTAAGGGTTCGGCCAAGCCTATATCCTGTCTGCCTCAGCTGCCCGTAGCCTAAGAGTGTAAGAACATGGCAGAATGTTCTGCTGGTGTGCTCCCCGTGCCTCCAGTGACTTGTGGCTCAAGGTGCCAATGTGAGACCAGAAGTGACATTCGATCATTTTATTTTCAGTTTGTCTTCTAAACTGTCACCTTCTTACCCCAAGAATTTCTACTTCTGCACTTTATTAATAAAAGACATCACAGGGCTTCTATAGGCCCCTGAGGAGGGTAACAGTCCTTCTGTGATTGCTTCTCTGTATTCAAATCCAGGGAACAGCCAGAAAATTGCCATGCATACTGCCAAATCATGGATCCTATATAAACTCTTAGCCATGGCCCAACTACCCTTTTTCTTTCCTCATACCTAATCCAACCAGTTGTTTTTGACTGTCTCACCTTACCCTGGGAGCAACAGCTCGCTCCTGTGCACTCAAAGCCACAATCCCTTGGTAAGAGTCGCTGAACGTAGGGCAGCGCCTATGCACACAATGTACCTGCCACAAACCTGTCAGTGCATGCTCAGAAACTGCTCTGACATATCCTAGAAGAAAATACGTAAAAGGTTTTCTTCTCTTAGACACGGGGCTGCTTGCCCTCAGACAGAAAGGGGTCCTGGAACATGTTTTCCCATCCCAGTAACACTCCCCCCTTTTCAATTGCAGAAGAGGGGTGAAGAACCAAGCTCTTAAGTATTCTTTTCTACTGGAAACTTTCAGATATACTTTTGATTCCTAACTTGTCCCTGAATGGCCAGAAATGCCAGCTTGAGCTGGTAGGCTTTCTACAGACTGGCATCTATGATAAATCAATGCACAGCCACCAGTCTCAGAAGAAAAGGAATTTCTTACAATCTCCTGAAAGCACTATGGGAACCAAAAGGCTAAAAAAAAAAAAATCTTATAGAAGCAGAAAAACTGTAGATCCAAACTGTTCCAAAAGAATATCTTTCTGTAAAAAACACACAAATAGACAAGCCGTGAGGCTGAAAGCCACTATTTGTAGCAACTGCAGTTAAAACTGGATCCTCTTAAGAGCAAGGCCCTTAGACAAGTTTTATGCATTTTTTCTTCAGTAAGAATCTATGCTAAAATGATTAAAGCCACAGTGGCAGTTAAGTTACTGATGTACTTTGCAACTACTGTGCCTTAGAATGGTGCAACTACAGCTCTTTGCAAAAGTGAGTACAATGTTCTGGACCCTTTTCTTCTCCCTCATTTTGCTTTACAACGTATAAATAGAAAGGTTCTCATTGTATCTTAACTTAAAATCTACAATGCTGAGGAACTGAATTAAAAGGTTATTATCAGTATTAAATAAGGAGGCTGCCCACATAATGGCTTCCAAGATATGACGACCACATCCTCACTTTTGTATCATGCAAAAGATTATCACTGGTTTAGTACACGTACATACAGCTATGCTACACCTTGTTAAGGTCAGATACAGAGAAGAATCTAAACAATTAAGCTAAAAAGTACGGTATCACTTTGAATTCCCTGCTTCTCTTTGACATTTTTATTTATTGCTGCAAGAATTAAAGAGTAATAAAGTAAATTAAAGAGTAATAAAGTAAATTAAAGTGCAATAAAATTTAGCAGTCATAGAGTCCTCTGGGAACCTGGAAATTCTGGGCTGCACTTCTGGTCCAAGTAGACTCCCTCTGTAACTTTTCAGTCTGTTACTTCATCTCTTTTTTCAGTTATAGTTCAGTTTCCTCAACTCTAAGAGGAAGGTAATGCATAGCGAGCTTCTCAAAACCTGAGGGAAATTCTGCATTGATCAATAAAGTATGTTAGTGGAAGAGAGCAAGAGACACCCTCCCAAGTACCTTCACTTAAGCAAGTAAGCCAGATTTCACAGCCTCCAGAATCAAGCTGAAGACAGGATTCATGCTAGCTGAGCACCCTACCCACATACTCTTCAGTCTCAAGAGGAGATTCAGCAGCTTCATCAGTTTTCATGAGAAACAGCTGACCTTGCCAAATGGCTTAAATCAGGGTGCTTTCTAGGAGTACATAGCTACCTAATTCTTTTCCATCTCCCACCCTCAACATTTCTTTTTGGAGCTAACTTAGATCTAACTTGGTTTCTCAAAATCTTAGATAGATCTAACTCTTCCACACCATGCTTGGGAAGTCTGTGTGCAGCAGGGCACCTAAAATTGTGGATGCTACACTCAAGTGCCTTGCCAACGTACCTCCGACACCACAGACCTATTTCGCGTGAGTCATGATGCCATGTAACTAATCTGCTCACATCCAGAAGATAATCTACACCAGTCAGCAAGTTTTTTTTAAAACATCAGCAGTATAAGTGGTTTAATAGAAGATCCGATACGTAAGCTTGCAGAATTTTTTTGCATGGCTACAACTATGATTAAACCAGTCTAGAACACATCTAGCTAGGAAAAAAATATATCTCAAGTAGATAATAAACTGCTGATTTTCTACTGACATCAGGGCAGCATATGAACTGTTCAACGATAACCCTATGAAAAGATACCGAATTTTTATTCAAACAGACATGCTAGAAAATAAGCACATATCACAGATTAATACATCAAAGGGATCCACAAGTAAATGCTCCAGGTTTCTCTTTCCTTCCTCCTTCCCCAGGCATTACACAAGAACACATACTAAACAGTAAAAGAACACCCTGAATTACCTGCTTATTGAAGTGTTCTGTCTTTGCAATTTCAAGAAATTACAAACAGTCCAGAACTGCTATGCTGTGATTAGAGGGACTATTATCTTCACTTTTGAAAGTCAAGGGCAGTAGATTTTAAAAAATAAGTGACCTTTCCATATTTCAGCATGGATGATTTCCAGAATATATGGTAGGACATTTAGATTAAATGTTCTGTCTCATCACCACTTCTTGAAGACAAGTTTGTAAGGATGACAGTTCTTCTCCATTGCTCAACTGCCTTGAATATATTATTTCAAGTCTCTGTTTTACAGAGAAACCACCTGGCAGTTCTTCAGAAGGCACTTTGCTAACAAAATACCCCAATTAGAGACCAGATATAAACTCCAGCTCTTGGTCCAGTCACTTAATTTGAGCAACAAAGAAAAATAAATCATTCTGATACTACCTTGTAGGAGGCTGGGGTCATGTAATGGCTAATCTGGTTTCAGCCGTACTCCTGATTCATTTCCAGAAGAGCAAAGTGAAAACAGTAAGAGAGAGACAAGACAACACAGTGGCAAGAAAGATTAAACTGAAGTCACAATCCACCTTTTTCTGCTAGTGTTTGATTCTTTGCGGATGCATTTTTATGACAGGCAACTGTACTTTAGGTATGGATTAATGCTATAATCCTTTTTTTTTTTTTTCCTCTCCAGGTAATGACATTGGTAATTCTTCCACAAGTAGGGGATATGTATGCAGCTTATATTGTCTTAAACAAATTTACAAAAACTCACTGTTAAAACTGCTGCTTCAGTTTAGCATTATATATTCTATCAGGACCTTATTTTTAAAAAGTTAAAGTTGTTGCAAGCCACTCTTGTAATCCCTTTTCCTCACTGCATCCTTTGCTAGTTCACACACACATAATTTGTTTAACACAATCTGATTTCTCATCAGGTTGCATTGTCAAGTTCTGGACTGAAGGACTTTAGCGCTCCATTCTGATTGAGTTGATTTTCAGTACATTCCTTATTTATAAACCTTTAACTTGCAGGGAAATGTTAAACCATCATAGTTTACATTCATAAACAAGATTATTACATTGCTTAGTGGTAGGAGTTTAGAATATTGGTATTTATAGTAATGCATTTAACAGGAGGATGGAGATTGCGTCCCCAACTTAAGTCAAAAGCAAACGCTGATCCCACCTTTGCTACCTGGTAGGGGAGGAAGCTGTGCCAAATCTAAAGCAGATCTCCCGTCAGCGCACTTCAGATAAGAGTGCAAAACCTCCCTCCTTTCCCACAGTCAGGGGTACTTTTGCCGATTCTGCTTAACTTCATTTCACCACAGAAACATGAAAAAACAGTCACACATACTTAACAGAAAAGGCAAACTTTTCTCTTTTCCGCACAGACACATAGCGAAGGCTGCAACTTCTCTCCTAGTATTTGTAAACCATGACAAAACCTTACACCAAAATACAAAAAGATGACTCACGTCAGCAACATAAAAACTAAATGGTTGTTAGTTATCAAAAATGACAGGGTTGTTATGATTACAAGGAGTTGTCTGTTTTGCTCTCTTCATATTTTTAATTAATAAATGAATACCAATCTAAAATTACTACACAGTTTAGAGAAAAAAAGATGTCAGTGCTTCCAGCCCGTTCAAGAGCAACACACTGCCTTCAGAATAACATACTTGAAAGGCTCGTACTTCAGTGTTTCAAACTTCATCAGAGATACCAGTCAATCCAAGGCTAGGCTACAGGAACCTGCAACTTCACCAATATTATAAGTACACAAATAAGTATAATTTTGCTTGTTTTTTTTTTTTTTTTTTTTTTTTAAAAAGACACCTGCATGGTTTTTTTGAGCAACAGCTTGTGGCCTCAGAGCACCAGTGACTTAGGAAGGAAGCCAGCTGCTTGTAAGCATAAGCTGACTTGTTTTCTTTCTCAGATTCTGGGGGACCTCTGTTCTCCATTAAGAGAAACAAAATGTTTTCTAGCCCAGTTTCTAAAGAATTTAGGTTCTTGATTTCTTTGTTAACAAGCCAAGTGCATTATAGGCAATGATGAAAATGTGAGGACCAAAATATATTTTGTGTGTCTGCTGCTGCTCTGCTCTACAGGCGGAATAAGTTATTTGTGTCCTTTGGTTACCAGTCCCAGTGTGAAAACACTCTCAACATCTCAAGGACTTCAACTGCTGCATCAGTGCTGAGTTTTTGATCCTGACATGTAACGATCACTGCTGCTCTAACATTCTCTGAATTACAAAGCAGAAACAATTGTATGCAGTTAAACGACGGGATACAGCCTCCTTGAAGCATAGCTAATGGTCAAAGAGCAAGAATCAGAGGTTCTTTAGGCCATGAGGCACGGCTGAGGCATCGCGCTCAAAGGAAAGGACAAAATCCCGTGTTGCAAAACTCTTCTGGAAAGCCACATAGAAAACTTGTTCTTAGAATAAAGGAAGTTTAAACTTAGGAAACGCTTATAAGCAAAAATAGGAAGAGAATGCAACTTCTCTAAACAAAAGTGTCTGCAAGACAGCTAGCCAGCACTTCATGTTCTCTCTGAAAGAAATAGCATGAAAATACAAACATATTCCCACTTTCATGGTCTGTTTCCAGCTGTTTTATGGGATAGGGGATTCATTTTTCTCACTGATTGGATGACCTATAAAGTCTATTTAATTTACACAGCAAGTGGTTATCAACAACTTGTTTCTTCCATTTTGGGGCTTTAGTTTTTGCTGAAATACAACACTAAAATATGAGATTCTTGGGGACAAGAATCAATACTTCCTGAAAAAAACAGTAATAAAAAAAATAAAAATAATCAGACACCTAGCTTTTGCATACCTCAGACTGAATACCCCAAAGTTCAGACCTTCAAAATCACTTGTTGATTCTGAGCATTTGAGCTTAAAGGATGCTCTCTGGAAAAAGAATACGTGTTACCATGTGAGTGGAACTGACACTTGGGCAGCTGTAGCAGAACATCTCGCAATTTACCCGCATCCCATATTAAGTAAATGCTACAATTTCAAACTTTCATAAGAGCAACAAAACTTTGGGATACTTATGTTAATAAGGTACTGGAAGTGAATGGCAAAATAAAAAAGCCTATCAATAAGATAAACTATGAACAAGAAATACTTGCATGACCCAAAAAGTGCAGGACTACTACATACTGTAATATATGGATCTCCTGCCCTGGGCCAAATGCCATTTTATTATTACAATTACAAATGCCAAGGCTGAACCCAGAAGAGCTTTACTATGCAGACAATGTAGTTGCATAAAATTGTTTCAATAAACCAATGCAGGATCTATCTGCCAGAGAATCAGTGGCTTTTTTTTTTTTTTTTTAAACATGTATTTTAGTGGTACTTTTCAAGTTACTGAAATTCTTAAGAACTATCTCTGTTGCTGCATCAAACTCTGGAATAGTTACTTTGATTAGATAAAGTTTGCCTTAGGAAAGGTTTTCTGGGGTACCCCTGCTGGAGAACTCTAATGATCAGGTCAGTGTAAGAATATACTGTCAAAAAGACGTATACCGAACTGCTGGTAAAATAAGCTGATCTTACAAATACACCTTTAATCTATAAGTGCCACTAGAGAAATGTCATTAAAAATAGTCACAGCCCTGACATTACTATATGAGCAAACTCTGTAAGCTGTACCTGACCTAAGAAAGCACCCGTGATTCAGCTAATAATTAATGGATCACAAAGTTTAGAAATTAACTTGAGAAGAAAAAAAAAAAAACAGCTCATCATCCCTCCCAAAAGGAAGATATCAAGGGAATGTAAAAAAAAAATAAAAAATCTAAATCTCATCTATATAGCAATATGACAATTAACTGATAAACGTTCTGTTAATCTTTTTGTAATGCATTAGACAAAAGTCTGGAAGGTATTAGTAAGAGTAGAAAATCCAAGTGTTTGTCATCATATCATTAACACTTGTTTCCCCCGCCACACTCTACACCAAAGGAAGTCACTTGAGAATGTTTACTCATGTTCACTACTAGCTGCACAGTCTGATTTCAAAATCCCCATAGTCTTTGTTGAAATCACTGGTTCCTTTAATTATAGAACACTTAATTCTCAGCTTTTTAACAGGCTCCTAGATTCCCAGCACTCACAGCACAATCCTCCAAGGAATTTTGAAGTAGTTTCTTTACATTTCTTAGTTCATCACCCGCATTCAGCCTTTCTTAGGTCACCAGGCAGGCCCTATCTAGCATGACCAAGAGCTGCATAGGCAGGACCAGGCCTATCTAACACACTTTAAGTGACCTTGTCTATGAATGACTCCAGTCTTACCCTCAATACAACCATCTAGGGGATTAAATTACAAGACAGGTGTTTTAGTTTGAACCCAGGAATGGAGAAGATAAGTAATCCACATTTTAAATTAGCCAACTGTCATTGGGTGGGAGGGGGAAATATTTGGTTCCAGATGTTACAATGCCCTCCAAGCAAGGAGCTGAAACATGTAAGAATACAGAAAACTTGTGTTTAAGCTCTACTTCACAACGGCAGGAGAAATCACAGAACAAGATGAAAATTTATCTATAGCTTTACTGAATTCTCTTTTGAATACAAAATGTATTGGATAAGGCAATAGTGTCCCTGTCTTCCTTGTATAAATATGTGCAAAATACTCTTTTATAGTTTTAAAAAATAAATTAGTGTTCTGTTCTCTTCTTGTTGTCCTTCCTTATCTTCTTGCTCTTTCCTGCTTGTTTCGATGATTCTTCCTGAAGTGAAAAACAAGCATTTCAAAATTTAATCAACATTCTTATATACTGTGAACATTCTCTCAAGGTCAACCATGAGAATTATTTTTAATATGAACAGTGTTCATAGTCCACTGGGATATACAAAAGTTTTGAGTTATGTAATATTTAACCACTTGGTTTCATTAATTTGTCTGCTCATCTTGCTATTTAGAAACTTCTGCCTTCAGCAATGATAAAATTATAGACATAGCTACACAAACAGAAGTATATAATGTAAAAATAATCTAAGCCATTTCCACTCAAGGAAGGGGTTACCAGTACATCTACACTATACTGGAAAACTGCTTCGTGTGTGGACGTGGCCGTATCAAGACATATACTGTACACCAGTACATTAAAACCACATCCCTAAGTGAAACAAACCTACAACTGGGAAAACCAAAATTTTGCCAGTCTTGCTGGGTTAACGTTGTAATGTACAGCTTACTCTGCCAATTCTGAAAAACAAGATTTTTTTTTTCTTCAGTAGGCATTCAATCGCAGGCACTCCCCAAAACAGTGAAGGAATGTGCCACTACATCTGACAGAACCCAGGATATTTTGATCTTCTCCCTTCTTCCTCTTGCACATGGGAGGGAAACAGACTTTAACAGGATGTTTGAATTCTGCTATTCTGAAGAGAGTTAGCTAAAGGAATACTTTTTCCAAGAGCCACGTTTGTGGTACTAGAATAATAACTACCGTAAGTTCCATCTGTTCTTTTTCTGATGGACACTGGTAACAAAATGTGTTAATACACAATAAAAAAAATACAGTCTGATTTAAGTTGTTAACAATAGAAAAAAAGAGAAGTAATTCTGGGGACTAAACCTCCTCTTGAGGATTAATGCTTAAAAGTCCCGTTAGTTTCCTTTCATTTTATGAACAACACTTTCAAATAAGAGAACAGTGATAAACTGCCAAGAAGGTAAATCAGTAAGTATATACAAGCACCTCTAAAATACAAAAAGCGAATAACTGAAAAGTGCAGGGGCAGCAATGGGGAAGAACGTTCAGCTTTCAGCAAAAGCACCCTTCAGTACTTTACTATAAAAAGCAAAACTGACTGTTGCATACTTTCTCAAGCATCCATTAGCAATTATTCCCTGCTGTCTTAAACTTTGTTGTTAGCAATTACATACATGTACATAGACATATCTAATATGCTGTTCTGAGGATGAAGAAAAGAAAGAATATTAGATGATTCAGTGACCTAAGTCTCTTAAGAAGTAAAGAGACATTTAGAACTTTGTCTCCTGAGTTCTTTAAGCTCCCTTGAAACATTTTCCCTTAATCTTTTCTGCAACAGTTAACGTTACTTTGTTTGAATTCTTTTAGGCTAGATTTTTTTAAAATGCTGTCTATCATCTAGAATTCTGAAAACTTCTTTGGGTCTAACAAAGCTCTCAATTTTTAAAAGCCTACTGGTTACAGTGATTCCTAAGCTCAGTCTGCCACACACTAGAACTGGTGACACAGATAAGCGCAAGAAGCAGCAGCTTCCAGTTTTCTAAACACACAGAAAGAGGCATTTCACCTTACCATCCTCCCCCACCCTTCAAATTTGTGTTCTGGACCAATGTCCTCAGCAGCTGCCACCCTTGTATTGCGCACCTCACACTTACAAACCAGGTCACCAACTTCTTCGGAAGTTCTTCGGGAGTCTTTGCACTGATCCTGTGCGTACTATCAGTGTATCAAAGCAACCAGAGGATGACACAGGTAGTATTACTTTTCTCCCGGCTTCACCTAACAGTGACAATTTACACAAGTTCACATGCAAATGCCTTCATTCTAAGTGGCAGAAACTTACCACTGAATGTACGTAGTTGTATTCCACAAGTACATTTCTTGCACAATTGTTTATATGTTTAAAACGATCTGGTCCTAAGAGAATACCTCCATACCAGCGGGATACCACGACTAACACATTGTGGACGTTCAAAATCTGTTTAAAAAAAAAAAAAAGCAAAGAAAAAAGAAAAAAGTTGTTATTTTTTCCTTGAACTAGTTTTATGGTGGACACCCATTTTAAACATAGAAAAAGTCTAATATCTTGCATTTTTAAGAACTTACTGTCAGGTCCGTGTCACACATGTTATTATCAGAGGGTAACAAATAATGACAAGTCAGCAGTTGTAGTAAGTTTCCCTCTCCAAGCTCCTACCCAAAGACAAATTCAAAGTGAAATGAGTTAACATATCCCTCAGAAAGGGCACAAAGCTATCTCATGTGCACTACAGTTGCTCATTCATGTGTCAAAGGCTTCAAGCATTATTTAAAGGGAAAATTACTGAGTTACATTTACTTTTCTCTGACATGATGAATTATTATTTCCAGAGAACCTCTGTCACTAAGCAGATTGTCTATCCACATTTTTGGAAGTGTTGGTGGATGAGGCTAATAAAAACCTCTGCATTTTCCAAGTTTGAGTCTTAGTCCCTTACAACCAAGCAGTTGCTTTCTCAATTCAAAAAGGAATATATAAAGTTTACACAACATGAAATAATTGTATTAGCAATTAGGATTGAGAGGAACTAAACAACCTTTATATAGCTTTTTTAAGACTGTAAGTAACAAAACTAAGTACAGAGCTTAATAGAAGGCATGATTTCTTCTACTGCAATTAAAAGCAAGAAACATGGAAGGCCTTCAACAGCTTTACTTTTCGCAAAATCTAAATGTGACTTGACTAGACATGAAAACTAGCATTTATTCCATCTTACAGCAATTCTGTGCTCAAGATGTCCCCATCATCAGCAAACACTAGTTACAAAGGGAATGCCAATTGACTAAACATCAGAGAGAAACACACACACTGTCAAAATACAAAAGATAGACATTACTGCATGGAAACATGTAGTGACGATCAGCAGTTAGCATTTTTGCTCAAATCGGTCTTGCATGATTAGTGACCACAATCCCACATTTGTCCTTCAAACTAAGGCATCTGAAATCTCTGTAGAAGGTCTTCACTTATAAACAGCTTTCTCTCAAGTCCCATGCAGTGCTACGCTAATGCATACAGATGGCTTGGAGCCAGACAGAGCAAACACAGCTTTATTTGCACACAGTTGAGCAAAAACACCGAGGTCTGCAAGGTCTCGGGGTGGTCTGGTGGAGGTGAGAAAAATCTTTTAAGAGCTGGCTATCAATAAGCCATCTTAACAACCACTCATTGTCTCTGTTAAGGAGAAAGATATATATATTTGACTCATTTGAACAATACTATTAGAAGATTCTGTCATTGTTTGTGAAAACAGAAACATTTTAGAATGTTAAAATGAAAAGGATGATTAAAAAAAAAAAAGAAGGATTGGCACAGGTTTTGTGACAGGCATTTTCTACTCTACATTTACATATCGGCCATAAAGTCTATGTATAGTAACTGTTCACAGTAAACAGGATGCCAAACATAGTTGGGAAAGTTTTTTAACTCTAACTTTACGTTCGAAAGAATTAATCTAAAATACAGTTTCTTGTAACCGGAAAGTGCTATCTTGACTGAAGTGCTAGGTTTATCTGAAACAAGATAAGATTTCTATTGCAAAAGAACTGTAAGTACAGCAACAATAAATGTTTTAAACCACCTAATTTTCTTGCCCATATGATATGACACAAGTGCTTATAACAGAAAAACTACAAGACCTATGAACATCTAGAAATCGGCCCATAAACTACTTTAATATTTTCCTATGAGTGAAAATTGCACTTTTCTGATCCCTACAGCAGTACTCCTCCAAAACAAAAATATTCCCAGTAACTAGGACTACAGATGGAGAGATGATCCATCAATTTAGACACATTCACATTTGAAAGGGGAAACTTCATGTCACTTTCTAAACTGATTTTTATGCAATGTTAAGTACCTAGACACTAAGTCTGACAACTTTCAAAAGTATACATTAACATGCTGAGAAAAAGCTGATAAGCTCAGAACAAGTTGAGGTACAGTAACTGCAAAGTTGTTTCTTTACATTATTTTTATTACAATAATGTTTTCACACTTACCACATACACTTGCATATATTACATGAGGTAAGTTTTCCTTCCCAAGTCAGGTTTGAGTAACTTAGGAAGTTTCAAAAAGTTCTAAATGAAAAATGTCAAAATATTTCCATCAATGATATTTGTTTCAGAAAAAAAAAAAAAGAAATCTTTGGAATAAAAAAAAAAAGCTGTAAAACAGTCTCCAGGAATAAGAGCATAACACAGAATACGCAAGTAAGCAAAGGATGGGAAAAGAAAACCCTTGTTGTGAAGGGGACATCAATCTAAAAGTGAAAACTAAAACCAGCAATTAGTGTGATGGTATAGCTAAGCAACTTAAGGCACTGCATAAGATGTACCCATCTGTCCCCTGTAGTTATGATATTTTACTTATGGTTTTACGAGGGCTTGCATCATGCCAGAGAATCAAAATTTATCAATCTCAATTCACATTTAGCAGCAACTTCACCGAGGGAATATTATTGCAACACTTGAAAACTAAAATGTACCTGAGTATGAGGGCTAAGGACCCAGAATTGGAAACAGCATGAAGAAACAGATTAAATGATCAAAGCAATTTAACTCCTTCACTCACTCTACTTTTTGCATTTGAAGCTCTACTCTGCAAGATCAAATATAAGTGTCTTTTCATTACAAATATTTGAGGAAATTGAATTAAAGATTGTGCATAGGTCAGCTGTTACATTCTGTCAACCAGCTTCTTCCAGTCTTCATTTTCTATATCCCTTACACCACAGAGTAAGCATAAGAATCAAAACTTATTTCTCTTTTAAACCGTTCAAACTATTACTACCACTTATGAAACACTACTTGTTTTTATGATCCAAGACTTGGGAATCCCGATTTACTACATGCATGCAACAGTCTGTATTTTTTCTTTCATCTTTAAGAAAGTAATCATCTATTTGGCTAAGAGCAGAGCAATAATTTAAATAATCTTCTACAAGTTTATTTACACTGTAAATGTAGTAGTGATTTTTCAAATCTGTTCAAGACTTCCACAAGTCAAAGATTAATTTCTATAACCTGCATAAGATGAAGAAGACGTCCACCTGCTGCTGTCTCCCCATCATCTTCACAATCCTGTAAGAATGTCTGCTTATCTTCGCAGTATATTCTTAAAAAAAGGAAAAAACCCCAAAAAATTAACATAAAATAGATTCAAAAAATGTCAATCAACTAACATTTTTACATGATTAATGAAGTCTCAGGGATCTTTCATATGCATGTGTATCAATTTAACTCTCTACTAAGGACATCTACATGAAAACAGGATGAGGCTTAGGGTAAACCACAAGTATTTATCTGTACAGTATGACAAGTTTTGAGAAGCTTTTACAGAGACTTTAGCTACTTCAGGTTAACTCCAGACTAATTACCAGTATGAAATTCCTAATAAGAAAAATCCTTATTAGGTTTTCAGCCTAATAATTATGCCTAGCTAAACCCAACTCTATCAGATACATGTTTAAGTTACGGTATGTACCCACAAGTTGGAAGAACTCAGACAAAAATATCATGAATAATTAGTTAGGTCTATAGTTAAGCAGCAGCATGAAACTATTACTGAAATCCACCTTCAGATTCTCCATGCCATCTCCTTCCTCAGGGGACAGTCCAGGAAACTTTGGGGTGTATTGTTTTATATAAAGGTCTAATTTTCCAGCAGTAATGCTCAGAGGTCTACTGGGTTTTACCAAGCGATTCCATAACTTCTGAACTTAGTTAACAGACATATAACACAATGACAAAGAGGCTTGTGGAACTAGGTGACAAATATGAAGCAGTAAGTACATTTCTGTTGCTTTTTTGAAGTGTATTTAGATAGTATGAGTGAGAGAAGCCAGATCACCATCAGCAATGACAGAAATCCCCTCTCTATAGAAACCTTTTACTTCAGTAGACTTTTTGGTAAAGTAAGATTTCACTTGCTCTCATTTCATGTTTCATTAGCATCACGCCAGGACGTGCATGAATGGATCAGTGTCTATACATGTTTTTTCAGATGGCTGGTTCCTCCAGTTCACTGTCACCCACATTGCTCAGAAAACCTATATCACTATCTGGACTGAGACCAATTCATTTCACATAAGCTATGTCCACAAAAGTTGCCAGAAACAGACCATTACCAAACTCATTTTTACCTGTTTCTCATTTTCCCTTAAGTTTCTCATATTTCATCTGTAACTTCATATGCCAGATGTCTGCATCAGGCTTTCTGTTTCAGCTCTTATTTCAACTAAAAATTTCCAGCTATTTCTAAATATAAAAATATAAAGTGGGGGGGAGAGGAGAGAAAGTTACTTTGCCCAAGTGAAAACACATTCAGTTCAGGATGATGTAGCATTTCTACACTCACACATACTACACAAAGTATAACACATGTTCAAATCTACTTTTAGTCTTTTTTTATTTCTAATGCAGCTTTACTATCTTAACATATTTCCTACTATATGTTCTACTTTGCTGACCTCAAATTCAAAATGAAGCCTAAAACCTTTACCGTACAAATAAGAAACCTACTCCCATAAAGATTTAACACCAAGGAATTTATTTGATGGATTTTATTTTCTCATGTCCTGCATTCATTAAAGAACAAAAAAAACAACCAACCAAAAAGAAAATTACTATTCATCTCTCACCTATATGCATATATGTTGTGGGTAGCACTTGCAATTTTCTTATTCTCATACAGTTTTTCAAGAACTCTTTTTACCTTTAAAAAAACAGAAATAAATTTTTAAAATGGGGATTTCATACACATCATCTCAATATCACTGCTAAACAAACATCTCCTTAATACTACAATGAAACATTGTTACACTTTGACATAAAATTAATATTCAGTGTGATTAACTCAAGAAGCAGCTTCTCAGTACCCTCATGCTAGTTTCAAATCATTTTCTGAAATACTGAAAACAGCTGAATTTGTACATTGTGTACTTTCATGTTATTGCTGAAAATGTCAAAGTGTCAAATCACTTGACTAAGCAAGAGAGACAGTAAGATCTAGAAAACATTTTTAATCATATTAAAGTATCGATTACTCCTGCCTACTTTTTAAAACTATAGCATCAAGGTGGAACACAACACAACTTGACACACATTTTTCTATCGCACGCTGCTTTTACCTGTTTCACAAAACACCTGATGTTTAGAAAGCTCTACTACATTTCGTTTTAAGTTTTTCCTTTTTCCTCAAACATATTTTTTTTCCAGAGTTTATATTTCACAGAAAGAATAATTAAAAAAATGTCCTATTATGGATCTGAAAGTGTCAGTATTTCCCAGAAAACAGATATTCCCACCATTTCCATCTCTGCTCCTAAGAAGCACCAAATTAAAAACACTTATCAGTATCAATTCATCTTCTGTTTCTAATTAAACAAGCTAGCAATTGTTCGACATTTTCCAATTTGGTCTAGCAAAAAGGAGAGCTTTGATCAAGACATTGTTTTAGTACATAATACAAAATTAACATTACTTTGAGTGAAACATTACTGAAGCTGAGAAAGCTTGGGAAAACATGCTTGCCCAGGAAATTGCCTTCCACTCCAAAGAAAACTGTCTCTGAGGAGTATTCAATATACATATTTAATAACTATCTTAGCTATACTATGCTATTTCCAATTCTTCTGGAAGAAATTCAACTTACAAAAATCACCTCAAATATAAGGTACCTCAATGAAAAAACTCCTATTATTAATGCTTCAGACACCTGTTTTCTCCATTCTTCTCCTCTAAAGGGCAACATTGAAGAAAGATGGCTTATATTACTTAATACACTTTCCTAAATACATTTCAATACATGGACTTGGGGTACACAAAGCATATGAAATTATCATCACCTTTTACATTAGTTATTGGTCAGCTACCAGGCTCCTAAAAACATACCTTAAAGATTCATTATGTGTCTGTATTAGCAATGAACCCCCAAGACAGACATCTTACAGCTAAGCAATAGTTTATCCTTTTTCCTGTTGTAGCTCCTGAGCCTTTTTTCCCCCCTCCTGTTTCCCTCTCTATTATTCCTGCATTAGGCAATTAAGGGATGCAATTCTCTACATGTCGATGAGGCACCTGCTCATAAAAGACACAAGATGCTTAAACAACAGATCAATTCTTAGTCCCACTTTACTAAATCAATGTCAAGTCCAAGAACCACATACATTTTACATGTCAGAATAAGCCAAATTGAGACAAGGAAAAGCAATGGTACCAAACATAGCCTGCTACCTGAAATATGCCTATCACTTTCTTTGCCTCATAAGGTTTATGGTAACATGTTCTGTTACATAAGTAACTACAGTATTACTCTGGCTATCATTACTAAAAACTATATTAGAACTTCCACTAATAAAAATACTCAAAGGAATTCACACAGCAAACTGTGTACTGTCTTAAAATATCAATGAACATCATTGCAGCATATAGATTATGCAGATAAGGTACCACGGACACACACTAATCTCTTCGGCTGGTAAAGAAGCTAGCCTTCACCTCAGGTGCAGTGTTTACCCCATTCCTCACCTCCTTTGGCTTTCTCTCATAAAAAGGAGCCCAGCCATGGTAAAGCTTCCCTGCAGCCTGAAGACCAATCAGCTCACACTGTACAGCAAGACTCTGTAAAACGCTTGGGGAATTGCTCTATCTTTATACTAAACACATATCAATTAAGTCTTGACTGGAAATTCCTAGGTTTATTGAGTATATGTTATCTTCAAAAAAAAAAAAAAGTCTAAAAGAAGAAATTAAGAATGTCTTTGTTTGCAAAAGGGGAAGTACTACACTGCTTAAGTGAGTGCTATTTTGTGATACAGACCTGCCATTTTGGAAACCCATGTGTGGGTACAGACTTCTTCATAAGTAGGAACAATCTTACTCATAAATCATGATCAAAGAGCAAGTGGTTTTTTAGAATGAGAAAAGGACTTTAAGCCAACAATTCTAATTTTTTCCATTTCTAAAGCAATACAGTTCATAGGGGCTCAAAGTTCATAGGGACTGAGCACAGCTAAGAAAGCCCCTGAAATGCAGTGCTACTTTAATGAAAATGGTAACATACTGAGTATTTTAAAACACATTATTATTCCACGTTAACCTAATGAATAAAATTACTTTCACTTTGCAAGCAGTAAAAGAAAAGCTCAAAAAAGCGGAGTGTGTTCAAAAATGCTCAAGTTGCATCCAGATAGAGAAAAATAAGATAGGTGTCAAGATAGATGTGAAAAGCACAGCACAATTTTGAAGGTGAAAAATTACTAATTTTTTTTTCCTCAAACACATAAAAAGCTGAAGCTTACCACAGTTCCGTACTGCCAGAAGACAAATACAATATATATAAAAAAGAATCACTTAAAGAAGGTACAGCTGTAGCATAAAAACCTAAATGAATGTACAGTATTTATGAACTTAAAAGGTCAGGCAAGGATGATGTAGTGGAGCCTAACCACAGAATAGGGTTGAGCAAGCTAATAAAAAGAATAGAAATAAATCAGCAAAACCAGATCATACTTATTTAAAAGTTCAAAGGGAATCGGAGTATGAAGCTGTTGAACTATAGCTCAGATATCTAACCTACCAGTTAAAACTGTTTCTGCAGCAGAAGATGACTGATGTGATACCAACATCTCAAGAGCACTCCAGGAAGGATGTAGGGAACTAAAGACCAACAAGTTTTACGTCCATACTAGGCAAACAAATGGAGGTGAAGTAAAACCAAAAAAACCCACAGATAGCTTAAAATGTTACAGCTTTTGTGTAGAGAAATATGCCTCATAACTCTGTCAATCTGTCAACATCCTTTCAGAGTCACTGAGCATGTAGCTGATCTAGTTTATCTGGAATTTCAAAAAGCACTTGACAAGATCCCCTACCAAAAATTCTTAAAATAAAAGCTAGAATTGGATAAAAGGAAAGAGGAAAATCCTCTCAAGGTTTAACTCTCAGTTAATGACAAGAAAAGATGAGTACCTCAATAGATCCCACACTAAACAGGGATCATCAAAGGAGATTGATGTTAATAGATGCAAAGTGATGTACAAAGTGACTCCAAACTAGCAATTAGCATTTGCAAAACAAGATCTTGGGGTTACAACAGGCATTTCTTTGAAAACACCACTCAATGCTCAGTAGAGGTCAACAAATTAAACCAAAAGGTATTACTAGGAAAAGGACAGCGAAAACAGAAAAACTCTTCACACCACTCTATAAATCCTTGGGAGTGATTGCATCTTCAGTGTGGCATATAGTTCTAGTCTGCATCTTAGAGAGGCTAGAGCATACGTTATATGTACGGAACAGCCTACATCTACAAAGCACCAAAACAGACTGGGGGTCTTCAGCCTGGAAAACAGAAAACTAAGGTCTATAAAACATGACAGATGTCTATAAAAATCCAAATTGCACAGAGAAAACTGAGAGGCACAAACAACAAAGTAATGAGTGACTGGTTCACAGCAAACACAGGAAGGCGTATTTTCATACAATATTCTTGATTCTGAAAGCTAATTCTGGTGCAAGAAGCGATTGAACAAATTCTACAGAGGCTAAAAAAAACCAAACCAAACAGCAATACTAAACACATGGATACTTTCTTTACCTTGTGTTAAACTGCTGAAAGAGGGGAAGCATGATAGGAAACAAAATGTAGCTGCCATTTTCTGGCACTCTGTCTAGGTCTACACTCACCACTGATTCCAGTAAGAGACAGGAACTAGTGCAGACTTTTTTCCAGCTGTAGGCAAATACAACTCCAGAAACATGCTTAACCCTCTAACTTAGGTCTATAATGCATGAATATATCTTCTTATCCAAGTGTATTTTTCAACTTAATTCCTTTCCGAAGGAGGGAAAACATTTATAAACTCATTTTAGTTCATTTTCCAAGTAACACATGGCAGACTCAGTAGCTTCCAAATATCATACGATAAACCTGCCAACATCTGCAAGTCAAATTTTGATGTTCCTGTTCTTACATCTAATGCACTTAATGGTAAACAATAGCAGGAAGCACTGCAGAGCTGGTATTTGGAGCTATTTAGCTGACAGAGAAAGTGAGAAACTGATGACTACTCAGACAATATTAGCACAGAAGGATTCAAAGACAGACATACATGTTTGGCTAATCCCAAGCATTTCAGTAATATTTTGTCAAGTTCACAGCACAGACAAAAAGAGTAGAACTGATCTCTACTAACTTGTCTGGGTGTCACCACAGGAGCCAGATGTGCCTGGAAAGTACTCCTTCGATCTGTGATTGGGTTTCCATGATGTATGGATGGCAGTTCTTCATCTACTGATCACAAACAAGGAAGTGTTTGTTTTCTTTTAAGGGTACTGAAACAATGTATAAGGCTACGTAAGTAAAGAATGTCTCAACTTTAAAAAAGGAATTTGTTAAAGTTAAGTATGCAAGATGACATACAGAACCACCAAAAATATGTTGGTTTTTTTTACGACTGTTATTAATATTTATTATGAAATTAACGTTATTAATTTTACTCAAAAGCAGAGTAGAAAACCAGAATCTTAAGGCCCCTCTGCTCTAAATTATTTCATCAGAATTGATAAGGGCATGTTTTTTTACCTTCTTGACTTTTAGATGTAACGTAATTTAACATTTTAATTGGATCCTCCTGAATGGGTTGATAGTCTAGGAGAAAATCATCTCCATCATCTTCATCAACTTCTTCACTGGTTTTCTTAATATCTGGCTCTATTAAGATACGAGTAGTAGAATTTATTACTCTCTTTCTGTGAGACAAGTAAGACAAAATTTCAAATTCTTTTTCTCAAAAATCTCTGGCTTTTCAGTTCAAATCTGTTTGCCATTAAGAATTGTGAAATGCAGAATAGTAACACAAATTGTTAGTCTAGTATTAACTAAAATCTTGCTTAGAATTAGTTATACAATACTCATGCTATGGGATCCTCACATAATATCTTCTGTTTCAAGCCTAATTAACAGTATTTCTAAGAAGAAAAGAACAATAATGTTTATCATTTCCATTAAACATTTACAATGCTACCATTATTTTAATCTGAATTTAGAGACCAAAATAATCTGATGTTTCACAAGAACTCCAGTCACTTATTGGTCATTTGGGGAAAAAAGTAGGAGCTGTTGCTCAATGTTACTTTATGAGTTTATAAAATCATTACATTTGAAACATCTCTCTGGACATGTTTCAAGCACCCTGGAATTCCAAAACCCCTACTTTCCTTCATGCATACCACATACAAAAAACCAATAGTCAATAGCAAGAGGGTAAATATCACACACAGTTATTGCTCAGGCAACTGGATTTAGAAGGAATCTATCATACAGACAAGTTAATATATCACAATCTAATTTCCTATTTAGAGGGCTTACGAGATGTGGTGATGATGCATTTTTTATAACATAGCTATTTTCAATAAAAAAGCAGAGGGGTGATAGAGCATGTTCAAAAGGTCTAGAAAAATCATTACATGTATTAAGTAGATGCCACAAGGTTGCTGTTGAAATACCCAACAAACTTGCAATATCGTCAGTGAAATTTTCACTTGTCAGTATCCACTCCTTCAGTCATGTCAATGAAAAATGACTCTTCAAATGTCTGTGATGTAGCAACAAAATGCAGTTTACTGAAAAATTAAAACTAGGCCTTATCATGAAGAAGCACTGAAAATGTATGTATTTTTTTTCCTTTTCAGTCTTTTATTCCTCACAGAACTAAGCTAACATCCATGACATAGAAAAATAGTTCTATTTCCTTTTGCCACAAGTGCATGCATGCATGTCACTCATGCATTTCATAGCAGTTTAGCATTTTAATGCAAAAAAAACCCCACCACTTTTTGAAAGAACTACTGTGAATTTACACAAACTGTCACTGTAAGAGTAACAGCAGAAGAATCACTGCAACTCTAGTGATGATGTACTTATAGTATAGTAATATAGTAAAATGCAATTAAGATGGAATAGTTGGTCATTTGTCTGCACATTCCACTGAAGTTTATCTTCTCTTGAGGTTAATTCCAATCCTCCAAGAGTGCACTCAACAGCAGAAATTACTGATATGACTGATTCCTTTGCAGAACAGAGGACAATGAATAATGTACCTGTGTGCAGCACTCTGCTTTCATGCAAGTAATTTAATTCCTAAGAGAACTGAGGACCTTGTTCTAGTTCACTGAGGCCAGCTCCTTCCTTTTTTTTCCCCTACTGCTCTTTAAAAAGGGAAGCTATCACTGTAAAACAATAAGCCATGACAGTGAAGATTGTTGCTTTCTGTTATTTAGATCCAATACAAAACTGGACATAAAGCTTTAACTTGTAATAAAATCCTACTTTGCAGTTAAAAATTAGTAAACTAAAAAACCCGTGCATTTTCTGTACCTGGATCTGATGACTGTGCCTTTTCTATCAGAACTTCTCGTATCTTCTCCACCCATAAATAAAGTATACTTTCACCAAGGTTCTGCCTGGAAGTTGAAATTCACAGTGAATAAAGAATCATTTTTGTGGCTTTCACTTGGAAAGCACATCAAATAACATACCGATTTCAGACACACACAAATAGAACATTATAATCTAGTGAGATAAAGAGCTTAGACAGTCTTGTGGGAAGTTCTGTCTTAGTAGTTCACTGGGTCAAACACATATCTGCATCATTATATACTCTCTTTGTGGCTTTTTTTTTTTTTTTTGTTTGTTTGTTTTAACATTAAAGCACCAATGCTGGAGGAAAACAGGCAACTGACAGAAACTTTTTGGCCACTAAAGACAGGGAAAGCAACTGCAAGAAGAGTACGTTGGACAGTCCTCAGTATTGTCAAAAGAATACTAAGCCAGGATGTCTAGCCTTAGAGCTTGCTCTGGATCAGTTTTCTCTACAGAAAGTACCATACTGCCAGTGGTCAGCCCCTTCAGCCACTTTGTGATAGCAGGTCAGTGGCAGTAGACACAGCAGAGCACTGGACTTACATGTCAGAGTTTGGGTAAGAAGCAGTCCTATAGGCCAGGGAGGTAAGGATTTAGGTCTAAGGAATAAGGAGTCCTTAGTCAGGGGGCACAGGTGTGTATTAAGGTACTGGGGGAGGACGGGATGAACACAGTTTTTACGTGCATATTCAGAGTTAATAAATGCTGCCTTAATGTGCAGCAGGACCCAAACAACCCAAGAGGTATTTCAAATGGTGTCCTGAAAAGATGGCTTTGTAATTATAGTTTAATATGTTTATGAACCGTACATGTTTGTCTCAAAAACAAAACTAAAGATTTGGAGCTGTCAGTACCTCACATTTTCTCATTAATTTTATTCTTGCTGCCACCATCTGGGGCACCACATAAGTACATATCAGTAATGGAATTACGTTTTTAAATTCTTACTTTGCTTAATGTATACAGCACTATTCCTGAATGCAATCAGAAATTCAAACAAATATACGTATTTTAAGAAAAATATTCAAGCAAAAGTAAGGAATTTATAACCTTGTAGCTCTGTCTTCAAAACCTGGACAGACTTCAGAACAATTCAATGCCTTGATTTCATGCTGCTACTTACTATACAGAAGCACTACTTTAATACACAAAGAACTTTCTTTTAATGATGGAATGAGAGATATTAGACAATGAATAAGATTTCTCTGTTGTGCGCAAGTAAATCACAATTTCTTCAGCTATAACCCAATTTCAGTGTCTGCCTATTCAGAAATTACACTTAGTCACAAAGGTTACCTTTCTATATTGCTCTTTTTCTTGTCACTTCTGTCTAAGTCATGAAACAAAGCTTTGTATTGAATAAAAGTCTTACCAGAAGAATATCTGGATTAAAAAAAAAAATCCAAATACTTGCTACATTTTTAACTTCTAACAACTTTGTGTCTCCCAAAACAGACTTGTGATGTCTACTTATCCGCTTTTTCCACCTCCTTAAGATGACACTGACACTATGTTCATACTGGTTTAGATTGCAGAACTGAGCAATTTAGATCACTAGGGACTTGAAACCTGGTAAAACACACATTACAAATGATGCAGAGTACCTCTGTTTACCTGACAACTAGTTAGACACTGGATAGATAAAAGGCTTTGACAAACACTGTGCACTTCAGTGACTATTCCAGAAGGTTTTAAAACAGTCTAAAATGACGTATATGGCCTAAAGTATAAACGCATTAATTTCCTCCTGAACAAACAAAAATGAGAGACCAGAGAGAGCAACTGGTATAGACAGAACGGAGCTGCAAGGGACTGATCTAACTAGCACAATTTAAAAGCCTACAAGACTGCATGGGGAAAAGAAAAGAAAAAAAAGGAGAAAAAAAAAGTGCTTCACAACCATGCTATTTCTCCTCATGTGGCAACTTATGCCAGATGTTCAGGACATTTGAGGAACTACCTACAGCAGCTCTACCTCTGGTAGAGACTCCAGCAAATCTTATGAATCCGGACAGAATTAAGGACAATCTCTGTCCTTTTTGCTCCACTGAACACCTGTGGTTATTATGATCCCATAGAACTTTTCACTTAAAAATCCTTGTGCATTTTTAACACTTCAGATTCAATTTTGTTTGCTTAAATTATCTGTTGCATAATTAGATAAGAAACCCAGTCAATCAAAGTAAATTAGTAATTAAATAAAAAATCCTCATGCAAGCTAAGAGCTCTCTTCCTTATTTTACAGCATTAAAAAACGTTTCTTATCCAAGACGTTCAGGTTTCAGTATTTTGGGCATGACTGTGCTTCCCTATGACATACCTTTATATTATCTTTGGGATGTGGAAGTATTAAGTAAACTGTATAAAATCACTACATTTACTACCCCAATTTCATAGCAATTCAAAAACATGTAATTTGAGTATTTCTAAACATTCCTTTTATTCTCATGCATTCATTGTACGTTGTTAGCTGCACACTGTTATAATAACCAGTCGGCTACGTTACAGATTCTAGTTAATAGATTCTACACGATTTTAATTTGGTTTAAAACCTACTTATCCCTTAGCTATCTTTTAAGAAAAAACTGGTTTGCCACTTACACTCCAAGATATCTACAAATATTTTCACATCCTGCAGTTTAACATTCAAATGCAGAAGAGATGCAGAAATGTCATACTTCATAGCACCAATTCATAAGAAATCTCACAGGTTCTAAAGGGAGTCAAAATGAAGACTTCTATCCTTATAGAACACCAGGTCCAAACAATATAAAATAAATTTGCCAGAGTTCAACACAATCCGTTCTTGCAAAATGCTTAGTAAATACACGACATTTTTAACTGTTAGATTTATAAAAAGAAACTTGCTGGTTTATGGCTATTGCAGCAATCACTTCACAACTACTAGTTCATGCAGGTACTTCAAAAGCACACCAACTGAGCAGGGCATAAAACTGAAAATACATGGTGCTCTTCTACTCTATTCCACAGTCTCTAACTTACACATATATTTCTTCCAAGCTATTTGCTAGTTCCGTATAATCTTGTCCTCGAAGCCAAGGGGCACTAGAATGAAAAGAAATACAGTGAAAGTTGTGCCCATATGCTGATTCCAACATCTCAAACATTCATTTTAAAGGAAACTTGATAAACACCTTGAAAATAAAACATTGTCAATCATTCCCACTTAGCAAGATTCCAGTTGTAAACATCTTGGTGAAAACATGATCACCTAGTTCTCCTTCAAGACTCCTGATTTGGGCTGCCTTTTCTTACCTCAGGCAGGAAAGCTGGACTCATTTTTCATGGTAGGCCACTGTCACTCCAGGGTCACCTTACGTATTATTAGTTTACTTTTCCAACTCCTTCAGCACCATAGTACCTATTATACTTAGAATGACCCTTTGGTTCTGTACCTGTATCCTCCTGGTCTTGTGTTAAACTACAAGCTTTGCCTCAAGTTTATCAGCGCTATTTGGTATTGTCTCATCAATAATGTTGACTGAAACTCAGTAGATACGCTGTGTGTCACGCCCTGCAGGTCCCTCTATCACCCAAATCAGGGACCTGGCTTATGCATGTGTAGTCCCATCTCATTTACATGTCAGGAGACAAGGGGAGAGCGGGGAAGGAAAATAGGAAGCTGGCACATGACATGGCTCCATCCCAAGAAGAGTCAGTGCTCAGATGAAAAGCACGCCTTACAATCTGAAACAAGGATCCAGAAAAGAGGGGTACAGCCAAGGAAGCGGATGAGACATCACTGTCCAACACAACAGGCAGCAGCCACCATACCTCCACAGCCTAATTGCTGCCCTGACACAAAATAATGCTGCAAGAATTAGAGTTCAGGGATGGGAGCAAACTGTCATAGGGAGCTCCATGAGGCTAACTCAGGAGAAAGAATAGAATGTTCTTGCTGGAAACATCCCCCATCCCCAGTATAGTTTAATTCAAGGAGTCAACTAAACTTCAACTTACACTATAAAGAATTAACAGTAGTAATTCAGAAAAGAAATACAAACATTTGAAAGAAAACTTCACTTACTTCAGTTGATAAATAGGTGGCTCTGCAGTTGGATATCCTGGCGGCAAAATCACCTGAAAGAAATTCAGGGTAAGTATTCACCGGACAACTACTCTCAGCTAGCTGACCCTTACTGATGGACTCTGATGTCAAGCTCTAGGACTACTAGCACTGTTACAAATGAAGTAAATACTTGGCTACGTTGTTACAGAATTACAAGAAAACCTGAATAGCTGTATTTAGGATTCCAATAATGGTAAAGCATACAAATATTATATTTCATGGTGAAATTTTTGTGGATGAAGTGTCATGCAAAATAAAGTGCAGAAAAAATTTGAAAGGAGCTGCATACATGGTTACTGGACTTATTTAAGTAGCACTGAGCTTCCATAAGTAGACACTTCAGTGTTCCTTCCAACAAGTAAACTTACTGTTTTCAGTTCTGTAAACACAGAGTAGCAAGTTACTCAGTTAATTTGATCTGAATTCCATTTTGCCTCCACACTTTCCAGAAAGTAAAATCTAGAAGCTACTGCAGCAGATTGACTGAGGTATCCTACACAAAGTCAATGTAAAAAAAAAAAAAAAATTTAAAATTTGTCTTTGGAGAATAACACTGAAAGTAGTTTTTGTCAGGTATGGAATTAGGATATGTAACTAATGAAAACGTCACAAGCTTATTGATGTGTTACAGGAACAATCACTGAAAAGTCTGTCACAGATTCCTATCTAAAAGCTCCTTAATCCTTCCAAGTAGGTATTGAATACGCTTGAAAAGGGTTTCATACAGGCACAAGATTTTGCCTGCATCAGTTCAGCCGCAAATTCTGTGCCAAACTCCTTAACACCACTATACCTGCAGACAGAGGGTCCATTTTGGCCGATCCAGACAATCATTAATCTTAATGCAATAGATCTTTTCAGCTTCATCAACAACACACCAGTCTTCACCATATATGGATGAAAGGGCTTCAATTTCATCAATCTAGAAAAAGCATTATGCAAAGATTAGTAACACCAACCGCCCCCCCCAAAAGCCCACAACCTTCGGTGCCAATCACAGTTTTAAGTTTTTTTAAGTTTTTAAGCTCTTCTGCAGCTTATTTACAAACGTGATGAGGCTCAGTAGCCTGAAAGGCCGTAAGTGTTGGGGATCCCATCCCCATGCACAGCATAAGTAAACTTTGCTCCCTTCTTCCATACAAACACCAGCCTTCGCACTTCTGCGGATAACCCTGGAATGCTCAGCATGCGGATAACCCTGGAATGCTCAGCATGCGGATAACCCTGGAACGCTCGGCAGCGACAAGGTGAGCAAAGTGACACGGAGCAGCTACAACACCTCCCCGCAGCTCCCAACCAGCGCCACTCCTAGCTGGGTCATCCCCCGGCAGGAGAAAAACCCCACGGCCCTGGCAATAATGCTTATGAGGACTGAATACATTTATCCAGCAAATTCCCATAAAAAAAAATAAAAATAAAAATAAAAAAAAAAACAAAAAAACAAAAAAACAACCGGACAGCCACCTTCCCCCTAG
>NW_009270000.1:2465581-2474291 GCF_000687185.1 Egretta garzetta | reverse complement strand
GCCCGCCCTCGGGCCAGGGCCAGGCCCGGTAACGCCCGGCCCGAGGCGAGCTGGCGAAGCGTCCGTGCATCAGCCGCTTCTTCTGTGTGAGGCGCTCCCGTAGGCCTCCCTGCCCCGCCCCTTGGCTCCCGTTCTCGCAGGGCCGCCTGTGCTCACCCCGCTCACCGCAGCACCCGCTGCCTTCCCTGCCCGTGGCCCTCACCTCCAAGCAGCGTGCCTCAGGGCAGGGCTATCCCCCGCCCCACACGCACCTTCGGACAGCAAAGCCTGCGCCCGAGCTTCGCTCCCAATTAACCACGTAAGCAGTCCCTCACTCCCAATTAACCATGCAAGCAGTCCCTCTCTCCCAGTTAACCAAGCAAGCAGTCCCTCTTTCCAGTCTTCTCATCCCCGGTGCGCTGCAATGCTGTTCCCCTGAACCGTTCCTGCGTGTTTCTGGCAGAATGGGTGATCTTGAGCCATCTCTCTGTCTCCAGGTTAGGTTTAACTGCTGCCCCGAGTAAAGGAAACATAACATATTCCTAAAGTACTAAATAACTAGATTAATAAAGCATTCCAACATCTACTGCTGTCACGCGTTACCACAGAATCATGATTACACTTAAATCAGGTGGTATTTTTGCCTTATTTGTGACATCCTATTTTAAAAATAAAGTGTATAAGTAGTTATATTTCAGTTATGATTTTACTAGATGCAGTCATTTTTACCTTGCATTTATGTCACTCAAAATGAGTGATTGGCATTTTTATAACTGCATAATCTCCTCTAAAAGGATTGAAGGAAAATCATTAAGTGTTCCATGCAGTTTTCAATGCAGTTACAGAAATGCAGTTTGTTTATTTACATCGGCAAGTTTTATGCATCTCTTTTAGAGATGGCACTGATCAGTGAAGATCTCTTTTTGCTTGAGTGCAAACTATGGGTGTCACCTTTTTTTGCAGTTTACAGCTCGTATGTTTTCTTCCAATGTGTTTTTATAATGACTTAGTTGTGAAGAATTCAAGGCCAGCTTTGTTTTCCCCTTTCTCAAAAGCTGGGAGAATCTGCACCTGCTCTGGAGAACAGGATTAGAGTTCAGAATTATTTTGACAAACAGGGGGACACATTCTAAAAACAAAAAACAGCAACAAAAAAACCAGGATGCAAACGAGTAGAGACAAACCCAGCACTGTATTACCAACTGCGTACATTCAGGGTGGAGAACTACTGGTTACACAGCAGTTCCACAGAAATTATTTGGGAGTTACCGTGAATCCGAAGATAAGCATTAGCCAACAGTGCTGTGCTTTTGCCTCAAGGAGAACCACTGTGCCGGGGTGTCCAAACGCTTGAGGTAATGTAAGACACATGCGGTAATCCTGCTTTGTATGGAACCGCTAAAGCCCCAGCTGGAATTCTGTGTCCAATTTTAGACACTTCAGGAAGGATGTGCACTAACTAAAGTCTGGATTAAAGCAATTAAATCAATCACAAATCCAGAAAGTCTGACATCTGAAAAGACTGGAGAGAAGGAGTTTGTTAGTTTAAGGCAAAGTCTGAGAGAGGCAGACATCCTTACTATGCTATAGATTGCTGCAGAGAAGAGACTACATTTTTTCTCCCTCTCAGATGTAGAAAAGATGTGAAGTTACAAAGATTTAATTTTGATGTTTGGGAGATTCAAATCAGATGCTACAGAGAATTCATCAACAATGAAGTAAGTCACCCTGAGTGAAGGGGACGTGTGTGTGTGATAGTCTTCCTTTTTTACATGCTGGCTGTTGCAAAGATGGGCGCGGTACTATGTGCTGATGAAGCAACATGTTGCAGGAAGGAAGATCCAGATAATTACGAGGAAAAGCTAAGCGCTGAGCTTATTGAGCTGTCATCACTCGAAGCTCAAAGAGAGGTTAGGCCTGAACAAAGTTAATCTTGTCTTGGGGCAGGAAAATGGGACAGATTGCTGTAAAAGCAGTAATTCCTAGGATGCTTATGTGAACGTGCGCTTGGGCTTGTAGTTCTATTGGAAATTAGATCGCCAACATTAACTACAATCCTAACTTCAGGGCAAAAATATTACAGAGGTGGTAAAGAAGGCAAAATTTGTTTCCACATTTAAACCTAGATTCAAGAAAATACTTAGTTTTCATACTCCTATTTTGGCTCCTAAATTTGAATTAATTGGACTTTGGAAATATCTAAGAACATGCATATTTTTATATGCATTTCAGAACTTAATGAACAATGCTACTGATGCTATCTGAGCCAAAAATCTTAAATCCCATGTTCAGATTACAGGGGTGGAAGTTTGGAAAAAATTTTTTTCTTAGTTTAGCCAATCTACAGTAATTGAAAAAATAAAACAGAGCTCTGTCCTGATGTTGTTTGAGTAGCAATATAGCTAAATATATAACTTTCCAGTTGTGAGATTATAAATACTAAAGATAGTTCCATATTCTATAAATGGAAGGTAATTTTTTCCAAGATCAGTTGAGGCTTCTTTGTCTTCAATGTCATGGACCATGGAGTTGGCTTAATTATTTTTGAAACAATAACAAAAAGAATATACCTAGTCCCAGAACATGATGACAAATGCACATTTCATCAGGCAAGGTCACATATTCCACTTCATTTTAAAAGAGAGGCAGGGAGGGGGGCTATTTTAAAAAATTGCCTACTGACCAAAGGATAACAGAAAGCTTTAATCTACGAGGACCTAGAAAAGATGGTGCTGCATCTAAGGTTCACCCTAATACTAAATTGCCCTATAAATTTAAAGAGAGGACTATGACACTGCAAGTCATTTTTTAACTTTCTGATAGCAATCACTATATAGTGCTTGCACTTTTAAGTTGCTAATTTAGACTTAGCTGAACAAATGAGTTTACATAACTATACGCATTATTTGTTATTAAATAACTTAAAGTTGCTATTGACATTTTTCATTACTGTTGTTGTCTATAATCCATGTAAAAACATTGCCTGCCATTGGGCCAGGAAGAAACTGTACTGGCTAAAAAGATCCAAAGAATAAATCACAAAAACTGTATCGACTGTAGACATCTCTGGCAGATCTCTGAGGCCTCTGTCATTTCCTTTCATTGTCAGTTGTATTTGTGATAAGTCTTATTATATTGAAATGGAGACAAATGTGGTTAATGAATCTCCAACATGTTTATGTATACTAAATTAGTAACGGAGTAGCTGAATTGATACGGTGCACAGGAGTATTTAACAGCTAATTAGTTTGTTTGCCTGTCTGAAATAAACATTCTATTAAAGCAGGATATGAAATACACAGCCACAGCTTTCAAACTAGGGATAACAGCATAGTAGAGTTTACTGAAATATTTGGGGTCGTCTTTAAGTACATAACTGAACTTCACTGTTCTTTTTGGCGAGGCGTCTCCCAGGCTGATACTCTTCACAGCACTGTGTGAACTTTGATATTTAAAATGGTTACTGAATCTAACCTTTGGTCCATCAGTTCTGTCTTTGTGAACTATAGATAGCAAACAAAAATATTTAAAGCTCAGATCAAACCAGTTAGGCAAAAGAAGACCCTGAAGGTCAGGAAGTGGCCCAAATTACTACAGGGAATTCAAATTCTTTGTTCTGTCTTGTCAGGGCAAGATAATACACTGGGTAATTACTGATGCCTTTCTGGAACCGGAATCTAATCCCAGAGCACAAAAAGCTTAACTAGATACAAATAATATTCACGTAGTTAAGGAAGCAATATTTACACAGAAAGCATAAGTAAAATGGTTATTTAAATGTACTGCATGCAAAAGCTATCAACAGTTTTGAAAGAAAAAAATTATAAAAAAATCAGAAGTGCTTTTTTATTTCATGAAATACTGCTTACATTCTACTACCAAATTTGTCCAGAGGGGGGAGGTCAACAGCCACATTTTTATGTTACTGTAAAGAAAAGGGAAGCTGAAAACTAGTTGTTCTCCCTAAGTATGTAACTTCAGCACACATGAGCTTTATTTGTTACAAAGCTTTTTGTGTTCGCTAGTCGATTTTTAACTTCATGATCCAAACCTTATAAATTTTAGATTTGTGCAATACACCCAGGCATTACATAAAATATGTTAGGAAGACAGTGGAAGACAGCATAGGCTTTGACAGCACAAAGTAAAGCTGCTCAAGGAATAAAATGCCACAACCGATATGAGTGAAGAATTCTGATTTGTGAGTAAGAATCACACGTAAAGCATACATCATGATATCTTAACTTCATTAGAGCTGATGGGATTTTGACTATTAACTTTGATGAGGCCACCGTATGTAAACATAGAAGGATAAGTCAGGATTGAATCACAAATAAATGAAAAATATAGAACTAAGAAATATATAAGAACTAAACCATTGGAGTAAAATATCAATAACCTTGCTTGATTTTGCATACAACAGTTCAAGCAGCATGATTTATTTGCAACTTCTCTCTTACAAAAAAAGAGGAAGAATAAGAACAAATAAGGTCCAAGTCATGTCATGTACCACCAATTAATGCCCTCAGTTCTCTATTCTGGTTTTGACCAGGATTTTTTTTCTACTGAAGCTCTGCCAGTACTGTAGCGCTCTCAGTAATAGCTCAATGAGAACTATATGGTAAGTTACAATAATAACTTACCAACAAAACACAAAATTTTCTCTAATGTTCCAATTCCACTCCACATCCAATATAATCTCAATCTGGGCCATCCAATAAGGATCATATATACATTTAAGCACAAAGTAGCTCAGCTGATTTCACTTTCACAATGATGTGCTTTGTCAGACTGCGATCTAAACTGACATAAATTAGCTATAAGATTCGTAGTTACAAACTCTCCACATGCAGCTAATTTATTATTTATTTTATTTTAATTATAATTTAATAATAATAATATTATTATTTTAATTTATTATTGGAACTAAAACCAAACCAAACCGATTCGATCACAAGAACAAAAAAAGTGCATTAAACAAGCCTAAATCTTGGTCTAAAACTACCTGTCTGGTAAGGCTAAGGAGAAGTGTCTGTACAGGTGACTTATACCTTGGTTAAGAATGTTTCTTCTCTTTTAGCTGCAGCCCAGTTGTGTGCTGCCTATAGCAGGGTACAGTTGTCTTCTGTAGAGCTAGAGAAATCAAAAAGCTTTTCTACGAAGTAATAACTGCTACCAGGTTTTAGGAGCCTTGTGGCAGAAGAGAATCAGTGAATTCTCACATTTTCTCCTGCCATACCTGCATTCAGATAAAAAGAGCATGTTAAAATTAACTCTCCTCTATTACATGATTTTTTTTTTCTGCTGGAGGATACCTCCAGAAACTGCCTGAGCTTGCTTCACCACTGCTTTGAGCAGCAACAAGCATTCCTAATCTCAGCAGTTAATCCATCTCACACCATCTACAAATTAACCACAATAGAAGGTTATTTTCTGCAAAGCATGACATGAATATCAGCAACAGACTTGCATGCGTAAAAATTCTTATTGCAGGCAGTTCAGAACAACATGAAAATTTGCTTTCATCACTCACTGGAAGGTTGCTCTTGGTAATCCAGGGAGAAGATCCACAGGAATCACACCTGGGAGTGTCAGCACATTAGTTAACTCTCCTGGGCCAGTCTTCTATCAGCCTAGTAAGTAAAATCACTACGGAAATAGGGCAAGGCCCTGTGCTTGCTGTACTGCTTTCCACAAGGAGTTGAAGAGTAACTTTCTCAAGAGATGTACCAGGGCTGCATGCAAGCTGTTAGGGAACAAATTTCTGATTTCACTTCAATGACTGGTGGTCAATTAACAAACGTTCAGTCATTAAACATTTTATTGCATGAAAATATGCATGCAACTTGCCATGTATTATTTATTACTTCACTAAGCATTGCCATGTGTATACTCCCTTGCTAAGTCGTATATCTCAAATTTAATCAATATGCTCTAGTCTGAAAAGGAAGAAAACAAGAAGCATCAGTGCAACAAAGAGTTGTTGTATCATAAATAAAATTGTCATGTTTCATAGGGGGTAGCAATATAAATGCCCAGAATTCTTGTCCCTTTCAAAGTTTGAAATGTTTTCCAGTAGTTCTTCTTCAGTTCAGCCCTGGGTAAACCACTAGCAACCTCGCTCAGCTGCGCAGAGGCAGAAAGGGGCGTAGGGAGGTGCTGCTTGTCTTCTCTCAGCTGCTAATGGTGCCTTGCAAAACGAGAAACGATCAGCACCTTGGCTTGAATGGCTTCTAATGATGACCCACTGACAACAGTGCGGTTATTTTTTTTTTTTTTTTGAAGTAATGGCAATGAAGAGTGGTATTATTTCAAAATATCTAGCTGAAATACTTCCAGTCATAGGGTTTGGTTGCCTGCAGCAAGGAATTCAACTTGTTGATTATGCACTACACCCAGCAGAAGCTCCCTCCCTAAATAAGTTTTTCCTCAGGAAGAGCTTATGGCCTTACAGCTTCGAATTCTGCAGTCAGGTTGCCCCATTGCCCCATCCCAGAATATGAGATGATGTAAAATACACTATGCTGTGAAAATCAGTGACAAAACAGTTCAGTGAGTTCTGTGCCAGGGAGTTCCGTGCCAGGCTGTTTGCCAGTGCATTCGGCCCTAAGATGGGAAGCGTTTCATGCTTTCCGCATCACTAATTTCAGCAGGCTATCTGAAAAAGGAAAGACATGGAAAAAAAGATAAAAGACATGTTCAAAACAGAAAGAACCCTTGATATCAGCAGCATCGTTTTTCTTATTTCCACACTTCAAAGTGCAAAACGCACTGCGTTATTACTCTGGGATGTGCAAGGAGGCAAAACATTGGTGAAAAATAGACATTCCTTGAAGATGCTGGAAGCAGGGGGAGGGCAGTGATCCTGACCGGGAGACCACTGTACATCCAGGAGTCAGCAATCCACACAGTACGGTCCTCACAGTTAACCCGATTAGGCGCAGGTCTTGTGCTGTGGCACACAAATCCCTGCAGGTCTTGTGCTGTGGCACAGAAATCCCTCGTCTGCAGGGCAAATTCCACCAGCTCCTCATCACAGCCTGCGAGCAGCTCCCGCTTGGTGCAGGTGACTACACCACCCGCGTGGCCTTGCCTTTATCTAGAAGCGCAGCAAGAAGTTCCCGTGTGAACATCCTTTACGGATAGCTGTTTTCTTAAAAGAAAATTAATATAGCTCGAATGACTGAGGAGGAGCTTCCCTCCACAGGTGGGATCTGCGCAGCCTGCCGTGGGAGAAGCCCATCCCAGGGTCAGTGCAGCGGAACGTGGGGTTCACAGCACCTGAAGGGACATGAGATTTACTCACGAGCTGTATTACTCTTCTCTATTCTGTCTTTTATTTAAAACAGCAATTTTATGAAGCCATTTGTTGTCAGGCCTTTCTTACCGAGATTTGGAGAAAAACCCTGCACCGTCCCCCTCAACTCATTGCCCCTATACCCTGGTGCAGAGCGGAGAGCTACAATGTAACTAAACTGCCTGGAGGGTAAAGCTCCGGGCTACAAACTCTGCTGTGTTGCCATGGGTTACAGAGTAGGGGGATGCCGATACTTTCATTTTATGACAAAAATTAGAACAATTATGAGGAAATAATATAGCCATTTTTACATATAGTAGTTGTGTATGTAAAATGTAATACAGGCTAGGACAAGGGATGGATGCTTGATTTTATTTGTGAGGTTGCTCGGAGCGGTTATGGCATTGTGAAAGATGCCTCAAAGCCAGAAGCAAGAGGAAGAAATAAAAGGAAAGAAGCTCAGACAGACCGACAGCAGCAGTGGAGAGCATAAGGAAAGACAGAAATGTGGGCACAAAACAGGTAGGGCAGCAACTTGAAGACCTGCTCCTAAGGAAAGAAAGTTTACGTGATCCTTCACTGAAGCCTCTCAGATGTCACACGCTCACTGCCGGAGCATCCTCGGAAGCAGGTCTCTTAACGAAGATAAGCCAATTTAAAATAATGAAAAGCGGGAGAAGTCCAAACATGGGAAATCTGTCTTATCCCTGCAGGTGTGGAACGATTCCTTTTCTTCTTTCGGTACGTCATTCTTAAAACATAAAAAATATATGTAGCTATAGACAATACAGAAAAATGTAGGATGCCTCATTATTTATGTCGCAAGAGTTTCACAAGAATTGCTCAGGTTTCAACTTGCCCACTTCTGGAACAGAAATTTCATCCTAATCTTTTGAGATAGTTTCTCATGGCACCTGCGGCTCCTGCCCTGCCTTTTCAGCACTCCTTCTGCATATGACACAGACTCAGTCACGCCTCAACGCCGCAGAGCTTCCCTACTTCCTTAATAAATTCCTTCAGGATTTCAAAGGCACTGCGGGAGCTTTCAAAATGCAATTCCCTCTCAGGTGCTACAGGCAGGAGACCAAGGTGCCGGCTTTTGGCTTCAGGTGGAAGGCACAGTGAAGGATAAATAAGGGCAGGATGAGCACGGGGGAAGGGCCTTGAGCTGCGGGGGTACTTCACTTTTTGTCTCCCAGTAGTACTAAAACTCTCCCTCTCCTAGGCTGCTTTCGGGCATGCTGTTTTAGGAGCCGTGCGTGGATTCACATCTCCTCTTACTTGCACCACGGTTGCATACGAGACTGAAGCGGCTTCCGAGGACGCCCTTTTCCCCCGCCAGTGACACGTCGCTCCTGTACTCTTACAGTCCTCTTTTTGAGGCCGTTTTGTCCAAGCCTTCTACACCTCAGCGAGCGCCTGTGGGCGCCTCCA
>NW_009270000.1:2458164-2464502 GCF_000687185.1 Egretta garzetta | reverse complement strand
GCGGTCCCGCGGCCTGGGTCTGAGCGCAGCTTTCCCGTAGGCACGACGTGCGGTTTGCTGTGACGCCACGAGCCTGTCGCCTTAAAAAGTGTTCAAGTTACCGGTACTGAAACGAGCTGCTCGATTTCAGGCGCACGGCGGCGAACTCCAGCGGCTGTGCCGAAGTTCTTGCTTGCTTGGAACTGTGCTTGCCTGCTGATCCGGTGGGATCTCGCACTAACTGTGGTAAGCTTATTCAGAGCTCCTGGGCTGAAAGAAAGGCTTTGACGTAACGGAGCTAAACCATGTGCGGGGAAGCAGACAGGAGATGCCTAAGAACGAGGATTAGTTTAAATAGCTATTGCCCTGGCAATGGTATTGAACAGATGCTGTGCTATTGCATCTGTGTTAATTGCTCCTGAGCAGACAGTAGCTTTAGATAGGTGGTGCTTTCACATGAAGTACCGTGAGACTGTGTCGTAGAAGCATTATCAACTTCTAACTTTTCTAGAACCCTTTAACTGAAGATTAAAATACTACTTCTAGATAGCATCACTCGTGCTTCTAGTGCTGCAACTTTTCTTCTTCGAGCAGCTCCTGTCGGTGCAGTGTGTTCTGTGGGTTTGTAGACAGGTTCTGTCTGTTTGTGCGGTTTGGTGCATTTTGTCCTCTTCCTTTACAAGCATCACTTTGTAATGTGTGCTTGCTGGGACACGTAAGAAGTCTTCTTAAGCAAGTATCATCCTTTCCTACAGGAATCTAGTTTTCATTGCTAGAGGGAGATCTCTTGAAATACTACTCAGTGCTGTGCTTTTTACCAGCCTTACTGCTTGTCATGAATAGAAAGCTCCCTATGCAACCAGTAGCTGCTGACTCAGAACCTTAACATTAAATTGGGCAGTGCCAGTACTGCTTCACCTGCTTGTCAAGCTGCAGCAGAGTGAAAACCAGCTGTGTTATAGTTGAGTGTATTGTTGCTGTTCTGGGCTGTCTACATGGCAGGAGGCCTCAGCAGGAGAAGAAATTGAAGCACAAGTAAGTGGGCTTATCGGTAGTGCTGCCCCCTGGTCAGGGGTGGCACTTTAAGTCTTTGTAGGCCGCTTTGTGAGAAAAGCAGCTTTTTTTTTTTTTTTTTGCTTGGGCACTCTCCTAGCGGTTGGGTAAAGTTGGTAGTTTATATATCGGTAGTTAGGTGGCCTTTCATGGCCAAGTATTCTGCAGAACTACCTTAAGCAGGCGTGCAGGCAGAATGGTAACCTGGGTTCTCTACTCCATGTTGGAAATAAACCCTGGGTGAAGACAGATGCTGTAATAGCGTGAGAAGATCACTCTGGCATATGTCTTGTAGAAGAAGATAAAAGCAGAGCATCTCAATGCTATTCTTTATATCTTCTTAAAGGATAAGATTCAATTAGCAGTCAAGTACTGCTCCAGTAGTCCTAGTGAGTTCAACAGAAGTGCCTTGCAGTCACATCTTGGCTGTATAGGGGACACTAAATATTGTTCTTCTGTTGTTTTCTCATGGTATGCCAGTGACTGTAGAGACTGCCATACAAGCCTTTCAACAGCACAAGGCATAAAGATGAGCTGTGAAAGGCAGTTTAACCTGGATCAGCTGATTAATGGAATAAGGTAATGATGACAATGCTGCTGACTGAACATCTGTCTGCTTTCTTAAGTGGCTAGTAGCTTTGCATACAGACAGCACAATTCATATAGATTAACCTGTTGGTAGTATCTTGTGGCTAATAAATCCAAACTAAACTATTAAGTTTTTCCCTCGGTGCTGATGGTCTGGCTTGGTACCTCAAAACTGGTGGATGGGGATTTCAGAGCTCTCTTGGTGGCAAGTCATCTGACCGAATAAACTCTCGTACACCTGCATTCCTCTGCAGATGGAGCACAGTTGTAAGCACATAGCATTTCAGTGCCCATGCATTGATTACTTTCCATACTCTAAGCTTGCCACTCAAACTTCTGTTGGTGGTTGCTCATCTCCATTATAGAGAAAATGCTATTGCTTAAGACAGTGTTTTCAAGATTATGCTAAGTTGTATTAAGAGCCCCTTTGCCGCCAGCTTCATTTAGGCACCTCATTTAGCTTGTTAGCTAAAACTTCAGGTTCTGTGTCACTTGTCTGATGAGTAACTGCACACAGATTCACCTTCCAGCCCCAGTTGTAGGAATGTTTTCATGCGAATGATCCTTCTAACTATGACTAATAGCCAGACAGTCATTCTTCTGCATCATTGCATGCTTCAAGCTTACAAAGTGTATTTGAAATTGGAGGCTTGGCCTAAACAGCAAAGTCGTTGGGAACTGAATCAGTGAAGCAGGCAGACCTTTCTTAGCCATGCATGTCACGCTACTGCTAATATTTGCTGTAAGAGTACTAACAAATCGGTGATTTTAACCTAATGACTATTTGGGGGAAGAAAAATCATGCAAGTAATTTTACGGAGTGATTCAGCTTTCTGTGTATCTTAAGCTGTTTAAGATTCTGCTCATGTACATAACTGGCCTTGCTGCATACAAGAGTTGTGCATTTGGATCAGTTTCTTGGTTCCCTTCCCAAGCACTCTTTTCCTTCTCATTAATAGCAAATGGAAACTGCATGTTCTTAATGTGTTGAAATTGTAGGGCTATTCATACCTGCTGTGTATGTGGGATGTTGACAAATGATACAGGGTAATGATAGGAGTGTGTTTCTCTCATCTGAGACACTTAGGAGATTGCTAAAGAAATACCACGTGGGAGGGGGTGAAAATTATGAGCTTTTTTGTTTTCCACCCCCCATCCCTGATGGGTAGGCCAGCAAAACAAGCTCTAAACTATCCTCTTAGCTTTTGTCTGTGTGATTCTCAGTGCTGCATTCTGTGTCTCCCTGAAACAGTATCACTCAGCTTCAGAGAAATTATTACAGACTGATAATACATTAACATATTTGATTTTGATCTTTCTCTAGATGCTGTTAGAACTGATTCACTGAGGAAAATTATACCTGCCCTGGTAACAACAAACTGTGCTGTGTTGCCTCAGAGAAGTGGATAAGCTCCTGTTTAAAGGAGTAGATAGCTTCAGGGCTTGAAGGATTACTAGAAGGACTAGTACTGTTTTGGTTTTGGTGTGGGGTTTTTTTGGTTTTTTTTTCTTGTTTTTCCTAGTAGAACTGAAAAGCAGGCACAAGCAAGAGTATTGTCTAACCACTGCTGGAGAAGGCATTTGTATCCTGTGTCTGTGGTAGATTGCAGGCAACTGATCCAGTCTGTTCTCCTGAAACATGCTTGAAAGGGCTTGCTTAGTCTCCCTGTCAAATGCTTTGAAAATGGATTTTTCTTTGCTGATTGAGCAAAAAGTAGGGGGGAAACTTTTCTGTATTGTTAGCACTTTGGCAGGCTGTCCTATTCTAGGCTTCTGTCTCAGTCTTGAATATTACAAGATCTGTCACTGTTACAGGTTTTTTGTTGCTTAACCAGTGTTCTCACTATCTCTTTTCTTGTGGAGTGGCTGCTGCTCTTACAGGAGTCAGAGCTCCCTGCCTCTATCTTAGCTATGAGCGTGTGTGGTGCAATCACCATGGTGCTGCCTGTCCAGTGCAGCAGAGTGTACGCAGCTTGTGGGACCAATCAAAACCTCTGCTAGTATAGGAGAGCTGACTATGTGAGGCCAGTAGGGGTCTTTGCAATCATTAACTGACTATAGAAATCTGGATTTTGCAGGATCTGGTAAATCTAGTGTGTCAGGTGAAGATGCTAAACCGGAGACACTAAATTTGGGTTACCTCTTCTTCTACTGTTGTTTTTAGCAGCAGTAAATTGTGTCTTACAGCACAGTCTTTTGACACCTCTTAAAAGCAGTATATTTAAATGGGACACAGATTGTGATACTGTCAGTGTGAAAAGGTTGGTCAAGACATGATGTAATAACTGTATTCAGTGAGAGACCTGCTAAGTAGCAGTATCACTTGCCCAAAGGTCTCAGGCTCACTGTCTAGTAGAGAGCTGTAAAAATAGCGATGATAACAGGTTTTGTTTTCTCCATTCTTTGAAAGATGTAAATGCACTTTTTTTTTTGTAGTCCAAAAGCAATGGTAAGATGAGAATTAGCTACTTGCGTTTTATGGTCACCTGTTAACTTCTTTATATTGTACTATTGTGCTTAAAGATAAGGTAAAATCTACAAAGTTCTTTGATTATCTGATTCCCCTTCAAGTCAAGGTTGGAGGGTGTCAGGTATCTGAGTTCAAGAGCTGATCCTACCAGTCACTGATGGGTATCTGGGGGCCTCCATGTGAAGATGGATTCTGTTCCTCAGGGTTGGCAGTCAAAATAAGTCTCAGTTAATTCTGAAGAACTACTTGGGCTAAAAGGCATACATCTTTTTTTTTCTTTTTTTTTCTTTTTTTGTCTTATTGCCTCTGGAAACCTTAAGGGGTAAAGGTGAAAACCTTACAAGGAAAAAGTAAATGCTTATTGATTATGCTTGTAGCAAAGCTTGTGTCATTTGTGGCATACAGTTCCGATTCTCAAGCTGCGCTTAGAACCTAGAAAACTGAGAAGCAAGAAAACATGGGTGTTTTGTTATTTAACTGCTTTGTTTGTACAAGGAATTTGAATGCCTCTTAGTGGCATGTCTGGGTGCTGGACAGTTGAAAACAGCTTGCACATTAAATGTGTTCCACATGGGAAATAATTGTCTTTCTCATACCAGTGTTAATATTAAATGAGAAAAGTGACATAATATTAAGCCATAACTTATGGCAGAATAAGAGATTGAAAAATTGGTTCTTTCATATCTCTAATAGAGATGAGTACTGAAGCAGAACAGCAGCTTCTCCATGATGCTAGAAATGGAAATGCTGAAGAAGTTAAACAGCTGTTGGATACCATGAACAGAGGAGAAATAAGCTTTGACATCAACTGTAAAGGTTAGTAGCTTTCCTCAAATGTCTGTAACCTCACTGTTGAAGCCACGGGTAGTGAAACTACTACTGATAGTATAATCTTGTTTTCTTTGGAGCACTCAAAAGAGTAATAAAAAAATACTTGTACAACTGCTTTTACCCTGGGACTCTTAAGGCCATACTTGCATAGGGGAGAGATTATAAAAGCAGACTACAGATAATTGTAATGTACAGAAAACTGCAGAGTAATTCACAGAAGCTAGAAATGTCAACAAGGTAAAGAATTAGTACCTCTTGCTTCCTGTGTTCATGCTTATGCCACCTTTGGAACTTTTAAAATGTTAAACAAAACAGACCATGGTGCCAGGGGATGGTTCAAGGAGGTAAAGAGTCTCAACAAGGCAGCAGAGAGGATTCAGTAGTTTATTTGTATTCTGCTAGGTGTGAATTTTTTTTTTTAGGTCCATATTTTGTTTTTATGTAGTAGGAGCAGCTACATCTCTTGCCACTTGCAGAAATGGTTGGAACAAACATATACTTTCTACTATTAGCAGTATACTAGGTTACTTGAGAAAAGAAAGCAAAACTGCCAGTTGTCTGGGTCTTTAACGTTGGCCAAAGTTTTGCACGTGCATAGCTAACATAGTTATGGCTGAGCAACTTGCTGAGCATTAAAACTCAAAACTGGGACTGGATTTGCAGCCTTGTTAGCAGTCACAGACTGCCCTATTTCTTTATTAGTTTAGTAGCTTTCTACTTTTCTTTATTTACATGAGTGTGTTTCTGCTTGCTTCAAAAAAGTGGATGTGTATCCCACACTTTCTACATGGGTTTGTATTTCTTTGTTCTGCATTTAACTGTTAAGCAGCACTGAGAAGACAGTACCATAAAGAGAGGGGAGAGAGCAACTATGCTTCCTCTCAGCCATGACAGAGGGGAACACCTTGCCCTAAAGAGCAGGAAAGTCTGTTATCTGAACAAGCTCTATACCTTTCTCAGCTCTAGTTCTTAATCATCAGTTTACTCATCCTTTTGTTTGACTACTCAGCCATGCCTGTGTTTTCCCAGTAGTTCCAATAGTTAATATGCTTGCCTCTGAAAAACAAGTTGTAAAACCCAAACCCTTGATACTTCATCTTCAGGGAGCTAGTTCGTAATTTAAAGGGGAACTAGACAGAGCTTGATGGAGCCAGAGTCCTCCACCCTCACAAGTGGTGTCCTTTGCAAATATTTATGACATTGTGTGTAGTATCTAAACAGCTGGAATAAAAATACCTTAGGATTCATGCAACAGTACCCATAAATCAGTTGCTGAAATCTCTTGTGCTTAGAAGAGATTTCAGAGCTTCACATACGTGTTCTTAAACATAACCTGAAGTCAAGAAAGCATAATGCAATGGCATAATCTGTAGTCCTGTATTATATTAAGCAAACTGGTCTCCGATCAGCATTCCTG